>NC_082637.1:51644309-51944309 GCF_030936135.1 Gavia stellata
AAATACATTACAAACCACAAAATACAGGGCAACACAATACATGCAAGAACGAGCATGCCATACACTACCAAGCACCACCTACCAAGCACAGTACAATACAAAACACTACAATACTATACAGACCATACGCTACATAAAATAAATGTCAGACCAGTATACATACAACACACAATACAAAACAAACTACAGTACAATACAATATATACAATGCCAAACACAGTGCAAAATACAATACATACAAGACAAAATAGAAAGCACAAAAAAAAAATTACGGAATACTATACAATACAAACAATACGATAAACACCATACAACACATACAATACACACTGCAATACAAAAACCAATACACAACACAAAACAACCTAGAGTACAATAAGGTCTATACAATGCATACAACACAATACACACAGGACAATCCTTACAATACAATACCTACAACACATACAGTATATAGCAATAAAAAATATAACACAATACATACCACACATTATATATAACAAACCATACATACAAACCATACGATACAATCCAAACTAAAATGCAATAAAAAATACAACACAATAAAAAAAGCCCCACAAGGCAAAATACATTCTCATACAAAAGGACATCAGCATAGGTATAACAGAATACACCACCACACCTACAATACAACACCACAAATATCACCCATAAAATACCATACTTGTAATACCACCCATAAAACACCATTCTTGTAATACCACCCATGAAGCACCATTCTTGTAATACAATACAGACAATACAATCGATAAACCACAACAGATAAAAGACAATACATACAATGCAATAGAAAAGACAAGACATACGATACAATACAAACTCTAATACTCCACATACCATACACACAATAAGTACAATACACAAATGCCTAACATACAAGACAATGCAAAATACAACACAATACAACAATACACAAATACAACACGACTATACAATACATAAAATACATACACAATACAATACACAATACAAAACTACAGTACGTACAGTACAATACGTACCATACAATACATACCACGCCATACATACCACGCAACCTAAAACCACAGAATACACACTAAAATAAACAATATGATATAAAATGCAATACACAATACAAAATGCAATACAGAAGAAAACACAAAATACAGTACCATTGAATAAACAATAGAACACAAGACATAAAGTAACAAAAACACCACACGATACAACACAATAAATAACATATGTTACAATATCTGCATTTGGCAGGGTTGCCTCATGAGATGCGCTCGGCGGTCGCGGCTCCCGAGATGCGCTCGGCGGTCGTGGCTCCCGAGAAAGGCTCTGTGCCTGCACTACAGAAAATATACTACATACACCACAAAACAAAATGCGCTACAGAACAAAATACAATACGTGACATGCAATACATGAAAGGTAAAAAAGACCACACAATGCATACCAGAGAATAGCCTACAAAGGAAAACCCAATAAACACAATACAACACAGGCAATGCAAGGCACAGCATACGTGACATGCCTTAAAACAATATATTACATTCAATACAACAGCATCTAATACAACACGATACACCACGCAGAATGAAATACACGGCATAAAATGCCATACAAAGTGCAATACCTACAATGCCATACAAAGTGCAATACCTACAATGCAATAGAAAACACAGTGCAATACATTCAATGCAAAACAGAATCCCATACATACAACAGGATAAATACAATACGATACATGCAATTCGATAAATACCATACCATACCATGCAATACTTAGAATACACAACACAATAAGAAATACAATACACAGCACAACACAAACTACAGTACACAATACAAAATAAGCTACAGACCAAAACAAGCTACAGTGCCAGACAATATAGAGAATGCAATACATAGAATAAAGTACACGCAAGACAATGACTACAATACAATGTATACCGTAACATCCCATACAGGACAACGCAACCCATGCAACGCACGCACGCAACAGAATACAACAGATACAACACATACAATCTAGGACAATGCAAAACACAATATGCACGATACAATCCATACGAAACCCTACAATACAAACCATATCATACATTACAATACATACAATGCAATACGTATTGGACAATAAATATCATACAGGACACGAAATCCAATATGTGAAATGCAATACCAAAAACATGATACAAAATGCAATCCGCACAATGCGATACAAAGTGCAACACAAAGCATACAAACACAGAATACAACATCGAATACTAAATACAAACTGCAGTACAAAATACAACATGATACAAACAATGCAATACAAATGATCCAGTATGATAAATAACAACCCAGAAAATACAATAGGGTACATACAGTACGGTAAGTGTTATACCACACCGTACACACAGTACACAATGCAACAGAAACTGCACTACAATACTTACAATACAAAACACAATGCAAATTACAATAAATAAAATCCAATACATACAACACAAAATACAATACTAAGTAAAAAATACAAACTAATTCAAGCAATAAAATATTCTATCGCCCATCTGGTACACACAATAGGATGAATACCAAACCATTCCAACCACCCGACAATAATATATACATACCATACAAGAAACAGCATGCAATACACTGCATACACTGCACACAGTACAGTACAAAACCAACTACAACAATACAATACACACCATACAAGACAAACTACATTCCAATACAAAAAGCATTACATTACAAAATACATTACAATCCCTACAACCCACACAATCCGTACAATACAAGACGAAAGACATTAAAATACATGACAATACCAAACCCATTACAAACCATACAACACAATCCGTACGAGAAACAGCATGCCATACAATACATAAATACAAGAGAGAAAATACAATGCCAATAGAATACAAAACACATGCAATACACTACAAAATAGAACGCAATACATTCAAAAGACAACGCAAACTAGAGTACAGTACAAACAATACAATACATATAATAAAATACGACCAATACAACACGATACTTACAGTACCCTAAGTGAAATAAATGTCATACCGTACTATACATACAGTACACAATACAAAACAAACTGCGGTACAATACAAAACAGACAATGCAAAATCCAAAGCAATACATACAACACTACACAAGACAAGCAGCACCATACAAAATGTACCTTACATAATATTCCGTGCTCGAAATTCAAGGCATAAAACACAATAGATAAAAAACAATACAGAAAATGCATATCACACCATACAATACATATCGCACCCTACATACCATGCAACATAACACACAGAACACACAGTGCAATAAAATACACAATACAATACGAAATGCAACATACAATAGAAAAAGCAAGACCCTATAAAACACAAAATACAACCCACTAGAATACACAAGAGAATACAGGACATAAAAGAACAAAACTACCTCATGATGCAGAACAACAAATAACATCCGTTACAATACCTGCACTTGGCAGGGTTGGCTCCCAAGACAAGCACCCAAGTGCTGGCTCCCAAGCAGCACTCTGCAGTGTCGGCTCCCACGAAGAGCTCGGCGGTCGTGGCTCCCGAGAAAGGCTCTGTGCCTGCACTACAGAAAATATACTACATACACCACAAAACAAAATGCGCTACAGAACAAAATACAATACGTGACATGCAATACATGAAAGCTAAAAAAGACCACACAATGCATACCAGAGAATAGCCTACAAAGGAAGACCCAATAAATACAATACAACACAGGCAATGCAAGGCACAGCATACGTGACATGCCTTAAAACAGTATATTACATTCAATACAACAGCATCTAATACAACACGATACACCACGCAGAATGAAATACACGGCATAAAATGCCATACAAAGTGCAATACCTACAATGCCATACAAAGTGCAATACCTACAATGCCATACAAAGTGCAATACCTACAATGCAATAGAAAACACAGTGCAATACTTCAAATGCAAAACAGAATCCCATACATACAACAGGATAAATACAATAGGATACATGCAATTCGATAAATACCATACCATACCATGCAATACTTAGAATACACAACACAATAAGAAATACAATACACAGCACAACACCAACTACAGTACACAATACAAACTAAGGTACGGTACAAAACAAGCTACAGTGCCAGACAATACAGAGAATGCAATACATAGAATAAAGTACACGCAAGACAATGACTACGATACAATATATACCGTAACATCCCATACAGGACAACGCAACCCATGCAACGCACGCACGCAAGAGAATACAACAGATACAACACATACAATCTAGGAGAATGCAAAACACAATATGCACGATACAATCCATACGAAACCCTACAATACAAACCATATCATACATTACAATACAAAATACATTACAGTACATACAACGCAATACGTGTTGTACAATAAATATCATACAGGACATGAAATCCAATACGTGAAATGCAATACCAAAAACATGATACAAAATGCAATCCGTACAATGCGATACAAAGTGCAACACAAAGCATACAAACACAGAATACAACATCGAATACTAAATACAAAATGCAATACAAAATACAACATGATACAAACAATGCAATACAAATGATCCAGTATGATAAATAACAACCCAGAAAATACAATAGGGTACATACAGTACGGTAAGTGTTATACCACACCAGACACACAGTACACAATGCAATAGAAACTGCACTACAATACTTACAATACAAAACACAATGCAAATTACAATAAATAAAATCCAATACATACAACACAAAATACAATACTAAGTAAAAAACACAAACTAATTCAAGCAATAAAATATTCTATCTCCCATCTGGTACACGCAATAGGATGAATACCAAACCATTCCAACCATCCCTACAATAATATATACATACCATACAAAAAACAGCATGCAATACACTGCATACACTACACACAGTACAGTACAAAACCAACTACAACAATACAACACACACCAGACAAGGCAAGACAAGAAATACATTACCATACACCACATGTACTAAACCAATACTATACGTACAATACATACGATAAAATACGACACGGAACATATGATACAATACATACGGTACACGACAATACATATGATACAAGATGATACACACGATACAATACATACAATACCACAGATTTCAAAACTGACTGTGCCATACATAGCATACATACAATACACTACACGTCATGCCTACAATTAAATACACACAATACAAACAATACGATAACTACTATACAGGAAAACACAACACATGCAATACCCACAAGGAAATGCAAGACAAAACACAATCTATCCAATACAATACATACGGAAGCATACCATACAAAACGTACAATACAAGCCATGCCATACCTAAAATACCATACAACATACATTACAATACATGCTGCATTACAAGACAGACTACATTCCAATACAAAAAGCATTACATTACAAAATACATTACAATCCCTACAACCCACACAATCCGTACAATACAAGACGAAAGACATTAAAATACATGACAATACCAAACCCATTACAAACCATACAACACAATCCGTACGAGAAACAGCATGCCATACAATACATAAATACAAGAGAGAAAATACAATGCCAATAGAATACAAAATAAAACACATGCAATACACTACAAAATAGAACGCAATACATTCAAAAGACAATGCAAACTAGAGTACAGTACAAACAATACATATAATAAAATACGACCAATACAACACGATACTTACAATACCCTAAGTGAAATAAATGTCATACCGTACTATACATACAGTACACAATACAAAACAAACTGCAGTACAATACAAAACAGACACTGCAAAATCCAAAGCAATACATACAATACTACACAAGACAAGCAGCACCATACAAAAAGTACCTTACATAAAATTCCGTACTCGAAATACAAGGCATAAAACACAATAGATAAAAAACAATACAGAAAATGCATACCACACCATACAATACATATCGCACCCTACATACCATGCAACATAAAACACAGAACACACAGTGCAATAAAATACACAATGCAATACGAAATACAATATACAATAGAAAATGCAAGACCCTATAAAACACAAAATACAACCCACCTAGAATACACAAGAGAATACAGGACATAAAAGAACAAAACTACCTCATGATGCAGAACAACAAATAACATCCGTTACAATACCTGCACTTGGCAGGGTTGGCTCCCAAGACAAGCACCCAAGTGCTGGCTCCCAAGCAGCACTCTGCAGTGTCGGCTCCCACGAAGAGCTCGGCGGTCGCGGCTCCCGAGAAAGGCTCTGTGCCTGCACTACAGAAAATATACTACATACACCACAAAACAAAATGCGCTACAGAACAAAATACAATACGTGACATGCAATACATGAAAGCTAAAAAAGACCACACAATGCATACCAGAGAATAGCCTACAAAGGAAGACCCAATAAACACAATACAACACAGGCAATGCAAGGCACACCATACGTGACACGCCTTAAAACAGTATATTACATTCAATACAATAGCATCAATTAAACACGATACACCACACAAAATGAAATACACGGCATAAAATGCCATACAAAGTGCAATACCTACAATGCCATACAAAGTGCAATACCTACAATGCCATACAAAGTGCAATACCTACAATGCAATAGAAAACACAGTGCAATACCTTAAATGCAAGACAGAATCCCATACATACAACAGGATAAATACAATACGATACATGCAATTTGATAAATACCATACCATACCATGCAATACTTAGAATACACAACACAATAAGAAATACAATACACAGCACAACACCAACTACAGTACACAATACAAACTAAGGTACGGTACAAAACAAACTGCAGTACAATACAATACATAGAGTGCAATACACAGAACAGAATAAAATACATACAAGACAATGTATACAATAAATAACGTACCATATAGCACAACACAACACATGCAAGAGAATACAACACATACAATGTAATACAATACAAAATACAACATGTACAATAGAAAACATACCATAGAATAAATACCATACATGGAACCACAACACATGCAACACCTGGAAGACAGAGACGACAAAATACGATACAGACAAAACAACACATCCGATACGTGCCACACAAAACATACAAAACCACTCGATACAAACCCTACAATACAAACCACATAATACAACACAGTACAAGCTGCATGACAATACAGACAATACAATAAAACACAATACATACTGTACAAGAAATACCGTACCATACATGAAATACCACACAAAAACCAGAACACGGTAAATGAAATATGGTGCATAGAACACAGTACATAAAATGCAATATGACTTATAATATGCTACAATACGATATACAATTCCATACAACACCATACATACCATACAATACTATAGATACTGTACAATACATACCACACTTACAGTACATACAACAGAACACATGCCAAACAATACCGTACATGCCAAACAATACATACCATACATAAATGCCCTACCTACCATACCATACCCTAAACACCATACTCTAAATACCACACCGTACCCTAAACACTGTACAATAGTGTACTATACACACAATAGGTACCGTATGTACCGCATGATGCCAAATACACCTTACCATGAAAAACAAAACACCATGCATACCATACCACACAGACGGTAAACGCAATGCAAAAGGCAACACAACGCAAAATGTAAAGCAACGCATACAACACAATACCATAGACAATTCCATAGCATAACCCATACCATACCCAATGCCGTCCCATACACACAATACAAAAAACCATAACCATACATGCAATACAAAATACGTTACCGTACCTGCCGTATCTACAAACCATGCCATAGAAACCACGCCTTACAGAAAATACATACGATACCAACTATACCATCCACAGAGGACATACCATACAACCCATACCATACGATCACACCAAAACACGTAATACAAATACAATACAGTACACAACACAAAACCGAGACTAAATACAACACAATACATACAGTACCTCACAGGACCGGCAAGGGAAGAAATACTATACCATGCAACACAAAACACTACACAAGATACAACACGTGCAACGCATGACAAACACTACCGTACAAAAAATACAATCCAATACAAAGCACAATACGTACCGTACAGCCTATAGCCCTCCAGCCAAGACCTCCGCTTGTGGGACTCATTCCACCAAGGCTCGCAAACACCAATGAATCCACAAGAGAACAGAAGACATGTCGTACGTACTCTTGTACAAAAGAGCATCTGATACTGCAGCGCAATACAAAACAAGCTAAAGTACAATACCAGCCATACAACACATGAGTTAAGAAGCCACGAACGCAATGCAATACAGTACTATCCCATCCACGCAACACGACACACGCACCACCGCGCAGCAGCGTTGCGACCTCAGGAGCACCCACCTGAAAGAGCAGGAGCGGGCCACGGTCCGAAGGCCGCACTAAGCTCGTCAGCCGGCTGGCGACGTCCCTGCTTCGGGCCCCAGGGAGGCAGCACGCTTCCCTGAAAAGAGGCTCCGGTCTGCACAGGGGTGCCTCCCTCCCGCCCCGGCGGCAGTCACCGATGACCATAACTCGCCCTTCCCTTCTTTCTTCTCGGCGCTGCTCTTAATGCAGCTCTCGAGGCGCGGGCTTGGTCGCTCTGACCTGGGCCAGAGTGCTGGCACAGCTTCCTCCCCTTCTGCCTCCTGACGCGCTTCCTCTACCACACCCAGGGCCTCCTCCCGATTCCCTCAAGGGATCCCAGAGGCTGAGGAGGGCCTCCTCTTCCAGCTCCGTGCAGTAACCTGCTGCCACCCCTCCCTACCCCTCCCTTGGGCCTTCCTCCCGGCACAAAAACGGATCCGGGGCCTGCCCCGCTGCTCGAGGCCACGCTGAGCCGGCTGCTGCGGACCAGAGGCGGCAGAGCACAGCTCCCTTGCTCCATCTCCCCCTCGGACGCTCCTCAGCCCGCCCGCCTCCTCCTGCAGCTCGGCCACCGGGCAGAGCCCTGCCGCCACCTGGGCGCACCCCCCACAGGCTCGCTTGCTGTCGCCCTCCACCCCCAGCAGCAGCCCCGCGCGCACCCCACAGCCTGACACCTGGGCGGGCGGTCGCCTGCTGGGACAGGCGCTCTGGCAGTGTGGCTGCAGGGGCTCTGCCGGGCGCCGGCAGCGCCGGGGAAGCGGCTTTCTGCCCGCTGCCGCGCGCCGCCGCGCCCGGTGGCATCAACCGCCTCGGTTGTTTCGGCCCGCTTCAATCTCCCGCGCGGCCGGGCGCAGGCGCCGTCCGTTGCTGGCGCGTCCAATCAGCGGGCCGGGCCCCGCGGCTCGGGGCCCGCCCCCTGCTGCGGCCTCGGCTCTTCGGCCTGGGGGAGGCCTCGCGCGGCCCGCGCCGCCGCTGCCGGGCCCCGCCGCCGCCCGCCGCCCTCCGCCGCCGGGCCCCGTAAGGCGAAGAAGGGCCCTGCTGAGCCGGAGACGTATATACCATACAGTGTATACCATACAGTACCATACCATACAGAACGCAGTACAGGCAATAACATACAATTCATACCATACCACACCATACAGTACACTACATACCATACCATACCATACCATACCATACCATACCATACCATACCATACCATACCATACCATACCATAGAATGCATACCATCCAATTCAAGACATAAAATACCATACACCACATACACATAGAATTTATACTCTATCTATATCTATTTCACACGCATTACAAAAAATAGATTTAATACTTTAACATACCATGCAATACATGCAATACAACAAATACCGTAGAATAACTACCATACCATCGAATAACTACCATGCCATACAATACATACAATGTAAAAACCCCATATCATACAGGAGACACCATACGATACAAAACATACTGTGCCACACCGTACCGTACCATCCCATCCCATCCCATCCTGTACATTAAATACCATACCATACCAAACAGGCAAGATGCAATGCAATAGAAAATGCAATAGACAAGAAAATGCAATGGAATATAAAGAACAAAACAACGTTTACAGTACGATACGCAGGTGCCTTAAAATACAATGCAACACGTACAACACATACCGTAGGATACATACATACTCTAAAAGACATACAATACTGTAGAATGCCATGTACAAAATACAATAGAGTACACTACAAAATGCAATCGAATACAAAATACAAAGGAGAATACAATACACACAGGAGAATACAGAACAATTCCTGCAATACAATAGAAAACCTACCAGATCCTGCCATACAATCCTTACCATACCATGCCATATCATTCAATACAAAATACAATACAATAAATACAAAAAATACAATGCAAAAATTACAACACATGCATTACAACATTCCAACACATACAGTACAATACGTACGATGCAATAAATGCGTACAAGTCAATAAATACCATCCTGTACACTATATAAAATACAAACCACAAAACAATATATGCAATAAAGGGAAGACAATACAGACAATACAATAAATAGAATAGATACAGTACAACACAATGCATACAATGCATAAAATATATAAGATACATACCAAATGTACAATACGTACAATGAACACAATACAGAAAACACAACACGTGTTCAATCTATGCAATACCCTACAAACGATCCAATAAAGAGCATGCAATACATACCATACCATACAATATGTGCAGCACGTATGATGCCATACAATGCATAGAAAAGCTTAGCATATCGTACAGCACCATACCACTGAAAATACAACGCACAAGCGCAATAAAATACACACAATACAACACAATACCTCCCATACAAAACAGTAGGATACAAGACATACATGTCGTACAATACATGCCACACCATCCTATAAATACTATACCATACTACACACTACATACAATTTATGTAAATACAATATATACTACTAATACAATGTACAAAATACATGCAATAAGGACCATACCATACCATGGAATACATACCGAGCTGTATAATAAACACTATACGATACACACCATACCATAAAATACAAGCAATGCCCAAAAACGCAATAAACACAAAGACAATACAAACAGTACATACCATACCCTACAACACAACGCATACAATCCATACACTACAACGCCATACAAAATACAGTACAAAATACAACCTATCGCGTACAATGCACACAAGACAATGCAATACAAACTACTGTACAAAATACAATACAATACAAAGACAGTACAAAAACCATTACTCTAGAAAATACAGTACATACGAGATACAACACAAAACACATTCCATACAATGCAGACAATACAATACACACAATACAGGTACATAAATTACAATACATACCATATACCATACGGACAATCGACAGTACAATACAAAATCCAACACACAATACAAATCAAACTGGAGCACAAAACAATTCTTACAATACAATACATACAACACGATACATACAATACAAACCGTACCGGACCGTACCACACATTGCAATACGATACATGCATTTGATACAACACGCCATACGTACGATACATACCATGCAATAAATACAATACCATACAATATATACAATACCATACAATCCATACCATACCGTACAATACACAGAATGCACAATACACTGCAATATGCAATACAATACACTGTACAAAATACAATACACACCATAATACAATACAATACAATAATATTTAGAAATCCTAAAATAACAAAATACCATACGATGTAATACAATGCAAAAAACCCAAGAACATCTTAAGATACAGTGCAACACATACAATAGCATAAATACCATACGGTACAGTAAAACACAACACATACAGTACATAGATTACAATGTAATCCAAAACACGCTACAAGAAATAAAATGCAATGCAACACCTACAATATATACACTGGAATGCAATGCAATATATACAAAACCGTAAATACCATAGAACACAACAGATACAAAATACAATGCAATACAAAATACCATAAAAATTCAATATATACTCTACAATAAAAGACACAGTGCATATAGGACAGTCCATACCATACCATACGATAAAATAGATATAGTACGAGACATAGAATTAATACAATGTATAAAACGCATACAATACATATAATTAATCCAACATGTAAAATAGATAAAATACCACAAATACAAGAATTAGCATACCATTCCATGAAATGCATCCAATACAATAGAATAAATACCATACAATACCGTACCATACACTACAATGCAGTAGAGTACGCGGAAGACCTGTATGAACCATTCCCACGCCTCTTTTTCATGTCGATGCCCCATGCGTTACGTTACAAGAGAAGACGTTACAATACAGTACAGCAAATACCACACTGGACACCACATCCATTACGTACAATACGATACACACAATGCCATGCGTACAGTGCGGAATACAATACGCACGAGAGATTGCATACTGATAACAGAGGGACCATGTTTTGAAATAATTTGGTAGTTAGCTGACGCTCTTGACAGATGCAATGTGGGCAATTGCCGAAGTAGCCCAGGACTGTAGGTACTGGGTGCAGGGAAAGAGGAGCTTAAAGACAAAAACTGGTGAAGAGCTGGTTCTCAAGGCCAGGACTGAGCATAATGAGATGAGAAAGAACCGCGCAGGCGCAAGAAGCAAGTTTAAGTAGCGGACACAAGCAAACGCCCCCCCGAGACCCCTGAGGACCCCCTCAAGAATTCTGAACGGCATGAGTAAAAGCGTATTGCATTCAATACGCTTCATACAGTACATGGAGCAATGTAGACATACAGCAATGCATACAATAAAATACAGAAACTACAATAAACAATAGAATGCAATAGAAGGTCTAAAATGCGATACTTACAATACAATACATTACATAAACTGCAGTCCAATACCTACAATATGGTACGTACAATACAACATACAATACAAACTGAAACAACAAAGTCGGTACCGAGCCCGCGATCGGGACGGTTTTCCGCGATGAATAACTCAATAACAACTAGTTTGTTATTAAGCAGGCATTCTTTAATACAGCGCTGGGCAGCACTGGGGATTTGTCCACCACGAGTGCTCCAACGGGTTAGCAAAGCACCTCAGTTCATATACAGCAAAATCATACATATTCATCAGAATTCTAAAAAGGGCGGTCTTATGTGGATGAGTTCCCGGAATTCATTTGCATAGTCCAAGCACGGGCAGTAAAATTAGGGTTAGGGTCTTTTCACCCTCTGGTGGTCGTTCATAGTCTTCCTCACACTGTCCGCTAATTGAACTTCGGGCTTCCTTTGTCCATACGTGGTCATGGAATAGGCTCATCCATCCTTTGGCCTCGGAATGTTACAAAAGGGTCAGTTTGAACTACTTCTTTGGCACTTATCTTGACACAAACGTCTCGAGTCCCTGTTATCAATGATATATTCAGGAGGCATAACGAGCTACCTCAAGGCCCATTTGATCTTGTCAGGAAGGGAGTTACACGTCTTGAAACATCCTATTATCAACTCTGCTCAGCAAATAACTAAAACTATACAAGTAAAGCTTTTATGTATCACAGTAGGGTCTCAGCCAGGGACCGTCAGTGATTTAACCCTTCATTCACTATTATTGCATTCAATACGCTTCATACAGTACATGGAGCAATGTAGACATACAGCAATGCATACAATAAAATACAGAAACTACAATAAACAATAGAATGCAATAGAAGGTCTAAAATACAATACTTACAATACAATGCATTACATAAACTGCAGTCCAATACCTACAATATGGTACGTACAATACAACATACAATACAAACCAATGTACAATATAATACCTACTATTCATACAAGATGTAGAATACGTACCATACCCTAGAAGACAACACATGCAATACAGAGAGTAGCCGTGGGCAGGTCCCAGCCGATTCTGTAGCTTGTATTGATAATGCAGTTTCAAGAACTTTGATGGTAAAAGGGTGAGGATAGCAACGCCACCTGTCCTGTTAGTAACACTGCAACTTTTTCCTGCACTTAATTGATTTGGATAATTGGATTTGGGGGGCTGGGAGCCCTTGAGGGCTGGCGCACGCCCCAGCTGATGGCCCAGTCCTGGTTTGGCCATCCCCCGAGGCACCCTCCAGGATCACTGACGTGGTGCTGGCCTCTTGTTGGCTGGAGAGGCCTCTGTGCTGCTGGCCCTCCTCTTCGAGGGTCGCTGTGGCCCCCCAAGGCACTGTTGTGGTTTAAGCCCAGCTGGCAACTAGGCACCACACAGCCGCTCGCTCACTCCCCCCAGGTGCGATGGGGGAGAGAATCAGCAGAGTGAAAGTGAGAAGACTGGTGGGTTCAGGTAAAGACCGTTTGATAGGGAAAGCAAAAGCCGCGCAGGCAAGCAAAGCAAAACAAGGACGTCATTCACCACTTCCCATCGGCAGGCGGGTGTTGAGCCATCTCCAGGAAAGCCGGGCTCCATCACGCGTAACGGTTGCTTGGGAAGACAAACGCCATTACTCCGAATGTCCCCACCTTCCTTCTTCTTCCCCCAGCTTTATATGCTGAGCATGATGTCATATGGCATGGAATATCCCTTTGGTCAGTCGGGGTCAGCTGTCCCGGCTGTGTCCCCTCCCAACTTTTTGTGCACCCCCAGCCCACTCGCTGGTGGGGTGGTGGAGGAGCAGAAGGGGCCTTGACTCGGGGTAAGCACTGCTCAGCAGGAACAAAACCATCCCTGCTTTATCAGCACTGTTTCCAGCACAAATGCGAAACATGGCCCCATACTAGCTGCTATGAAGAAAATTAACTCTACCCCAGCCAAAACCAGCACACCCCCCAGGGGAGCGTTCACTGCCCCAGCTGGAAGTGGAGGGCCCGGGCACAGCCTCCCAGGCCTCCTCCGGGGCCTCACATTTGCTAACCTCCAGTCAACTGGGACCTCCCCAGCTAGCCACAACTGCTGGTAGATGATGGGAAGTGGCTTGGTGAGCTCTTCTGCCAGCTCCCTCAGGACCCTTGGGTGGATCCCATCCGGTCCCAGAGACTTGGGTGTGTCTAAGTGGTGTAGCAGGACGCTAACCATTTCCCCTTGGATTGTGGGGGCTTCATTCTGCTCCCCGCCCCTATCTTCCAGCTCAGGGGGCTGGGGACCCGGAGGACAGCTCGTCTTACTCTTAAAGACTGAGGCAAAGAAGGCATTAAGTACCTCAGCCTTTTCCTCATCCTTTGTCACTCTTTCCTGACGCGTCCAGGAGAGGATGAAGATTCTCCTTAGCCCTCCTTTTGTTGCTAATGTATTTACAGCAACATTGTTTGTTGCCTTTTACGGCAGGCGCCAGGTTAAGTTCTAGCTGGGCTTTGGCCCTTGTAATTTTCTCCCCGCAAAACCTCGCAGCATCCGTGAAGTCCTCCTGAGTTGCCTGCCCCTTCTTCCAAAGGTCATAAACTCTCTTTTTTTCCGGAGTTCCGTCCAAAGCTCTCTGCTCAGCCAGGCTGGTCGTCTTCCCCGCCGGCTCATCTTCGGGCACATGGGGACGGCCTGATATGTCTTTAATTCCTGCATCAGAGTTCCGGCTGCCTCTTCATGTTCTGAGTTCCATTTCTAGGGTTTTCCTTTTCGTAAAAGCGAGGACAGCAGGCGAGCAATGATCGCAAATCAAACAGGTACGTGTTTCCTCCAGCACCCAAAAGTATCCATAAGCTGTTGTAATTCCTTCCTAGATTGGGGCATCTGCAATTGTTCTCTTTTACTTAGGGTGTCCGGTGGAATCGCTGCACTACCTGCAATCCACCAAGCACCCCCGCTTTTTCAGGGAAGGTCCCTCCAATCAGAATATCATCGATGTACGAGTACAGTTTCACATCTGGAGGGAGCGAGACTGTTGGAAGAGTTCGGCAAGCACAGCATGGTTGGAAGAAAGGCTGTGCTCGATGGCAGCAGCATGGTGTCACCTTTCCCAGGTTGCTTTCCGGCCGGGCAGCCCGCCCCATGTGCTGGTGTGTGCTCGTGCCTGGGGTTGTCCCTCCCCACGTGCAGGACTCTGCGCTTCCCCTTGTTGAAGTTCTTGGAGCTCCTGCCTTGGCAGGGTACGACGCTAGGTTGATGCAGAGTGCAGCACCGAGTCACGACCCGGCGCAGGACGAGGGATTTGTGTGCCGATGTAGTGAGGCTGCAGCCAGCAGTGCAGGCTGGTAGGAGAGCAGAGCCCCAGGAATTCGGGGCAGAGGGTGCGGTGAGGAGGAGGACGGGCCTGAGGTGTTGAGCGATGGGGCACGGGCTGGCCCTGGAGACCCCCCCGGCTGGAAACATCTGCCCCGGGAGCAGGTGCAGAGATGCAGGCCTGGAGCTGGGCAGCACTTGCCTTCGTGGGGAACAAGGGAACAGTACCTGGCATGCGTAGAAGGAGCCCTCGGTGTCAACATGCCACCCCTCCCCGCAACAAAGCCAAAAAGGGCGAGGATAGCAACGCCACCTGTCCTGTTAGTAACACTGCAACTTTTCCTGCAGTTTTCCTGCATTTACTTGATTTGGATAATTGGATTTGGGGGGCTGGGAGCCCTTGAGGGCTGGCGCATGCCCCAGCTGATGGCCCAGTGCTGGTTTGGCTGTCCCCCGAGGCACTCTGCAGGGTCACCGACGCGGTGCTGGCCTCTTGTTGGCTGGAGAGGCCTCGGTGCTGCTGGCCCTCCTCTTTGGGGGTCGCTGTGGCCCCCCAAGGGAGCGTTCAGTGCCCTGGCTGGAAGTGGAGGGCCCGGGCACAGCCTCCCCTGCCTCCTCTGGGGGCTCTTCTTGCTCTGCAGGGGTGGCAATGGGAGCAGAGAAGTGGCTGCCGGGACCCCCACCAATGGCAGCAGATGAGGTGCCGGGGAGCTCGTCCGTGCTGGATCTTGCCGGGCTGGTGGAGGGGGCTGGGCTGGGGGCAAGAGACCCTCCTGGGGAGGCAGCAGGGCCTGAGGCACGCGTGGGGCTGCCCTCCTGCCCCACGGCAGCACGGGCGTCCTGCCCGCCCCGCAGATGACGGGCCTCCCTGCTGCGCCGTCGCAGCTCTCTCCCGACGTTGCTCTGGATGCCCGTGGCAGTGCCCTCCAGCACGGCTGCCTCCAACACCCCGTTGCCAAAGATCTCCTCCGTCTCCTGACGGACCCAGGACTGCAGGGTCTGGAGGAGCGTTGGGTTGCTCTGGAAATGGTTCATCCAGTTTGGGGGCTGGAGGCCGCCCACAGCACCCCTGAGCACCCCTTCTGCAGCCCACCGTTGGGGTGCTCTGGGTTGATGGAGGTTGTGGGTGGCTGGGCGGCTGGGAGCTCCTCCCGCCTGGCGGACGATGACGGAAGATGGCACGGATGGTGTGACGACGTGCTCCAGGTAGTCATCGTCCGCCCGCACCGAGTGCAGGATGGAGAGGATCTTCCTCTTGCAGAGGGGGCACTCGGGCTTGCTCTCAGCCCACCGCAGGATGCACGGGTAGCAGAAGCGGTGGAGGCATGGCATCACAAAGCTGGCCTCCTCCCAGCTGTCCAGGCAGATGGGACAGCGGTCGTCCAGCTCCGTGGCCATGCTCTCCACTCGCTGCGGTGGGCTGGGGGGAGCCGACGATGACGAGTCGCTCCCTCTCACGAGGGCTGCAGCAGCGGGTATCATGCAAGAAAAGGAAGAGAGGCCACGGTCACTGGCCGGCTTGGGGAGGGGTGGAAGAAATGCCCAGGTCCCTCCTGAAGGAAACCCTCCCAGCTCCCCAGGGTGAAGTTTCCCCACCCAGCTCACCGCTGCTGCTGCGAGCGCGCCTCCTGGGTGCCCCGGCTGCCTCCACCTGGCAGGGCCGGGGAAAATCCTTTGAAGGCTCTGGGGTCGGGTACTGAGAGCTGCAAGGAGCAACTCCCCGAGCACGACACCAGCACCAAGGCCTTGCTCAACACCCCACACCTCGCCGACTGCTCAGCTGGAGTGCTGGCACCAGGGTGAGCAGGGTGAGCCTTGGATTCCTGGTCACATTCCGTGGCTTGGGGACGTCACAGTCCAGCGCCAGGTGACATTAGAGCCTCTTGCTCAGAGAAGTCTCCGTCCATCCCTTGGTGACAACAGAACCCGTCGCTCAGGGACTCCCTGACATCAGAAGCCATCGCGCAGGGGCATCACAACTGGCCGTCCTCGCCCACGGCGCTCGCCCCGGCAGCGCTGCAGCCCCAGCACACGCGTCTGGGGTTACCGCAGAGCCAGTGCCCACTCCATCCCCCCATCTCTTGGCTTGTGTTCGGCATCGCTGTTTCATGCCAGTCACTGAGGCCTCGTCCGTGTCTTCCCAGGGCTCCGTCAGGTCGCTCTCGCCATGGCAGACATCTCCAGGCACATATGGCAAGAGGCTTCACTCGGTAGCACCTCGTGCCTCCCTGGGAGGCTGCAGGACAAAGTCCCACAGCCTCTCCCCACTCTCCAGCATTGCTGGCCAGCCCTCGGGGCTCCCCTGCTTCCTCCCACGCGGCCTCATAGGCAGCACTTGGCTCGCTCTGGCAGGACTTCTGCTGCCTCTCTCCCCTAGCAGAAGGCACAAGGATGAGCCATCCCCTCTGCTCAGCACCCATCAGGCCTCATGTAGGCACTACGTCCTCTTTGGGGTCCCGGAGACAGGTTGATAGAGCAGAGGGGCTCAGGGGAGGCAAGGAGGGTCTGTGGGTCTGGGGCTGGTTCAGCATGGAGCAGAGAAGGCACCGGGGCACCTCACAGCACACCCCAGTGCCTATGGGGAAGGGGATGGGGACAGGTTCTTCCCAGCACTGCCTGATGGGAGGGGCGGAGACGGTGGCACCTCCTGAAACTAGAGAGGTTCAGGCTGCAGAGAAGGAAGAAAAACCAAAATCCCTGTGAGGATCGTGGAGCACTGGAGTGGGTTGTCCAGAGAGGTTGGGGGATCCCTGAGCCTGCAGGTCTTCAAGACCTGAGTGGCCACAACCCAGAGCACAACTGTCACACGCCCGTGAAGGGATGCTCGCTGGCGTCCTGCAAGAGCAAGCGTTGCACGTGGGCAATACAGCACAGTTTTCCAAAGGTGTAACAGCTTCCAGAAGGTTTTGACTTTCTGGTTTCATTTGGTTCAGCAGCTTCCACATTTATTTAGCACAGCTTAGCATAGCATAACATAGCACAGCATAGCATAGGATAGCATAGGACAGGATAGGATAGCATAGGATAGGGTAGCATAGGGTAGGATAGCATAGGATAGGATAGCATAGGATACAGATAGGATAGGATAGTTTATTTCTAGTTGGGAGGGACCTACAACAATCGCGCAGTCCAACTGCCTGATCTCTCCAGGGCTGACCAGCAGTTGAAGCCCATTACGAAGGGCATTGTCCAAATGTCTCTTTTTAAGGCACTGAGAGGCATGGGGCATCGACATGAAAAAGAGGCGTGGGAATGGTTCATACAGGTCTTCCACGTACTCTACTGCATTGTAGTGTATGGTACGGTATTGTATGGTATTTATTCTATTGTATTGGATGCATTTCATGGAATGGTATGCTAATTCTTGTATTTGTGGTATTTTATCTATTTTACATGTTGGATTAATTATATGTATTGTATGCGTTTTATACATTGTATTAATTCTATGTCTCGTACTATATCTATTTTATCGTATGGTATGGTATGGACTGTCCTATATGCACTGTGTCTTTTATTGTAGAGTATATATTGAATTTTTATGGTATTTTGTATTGCATTGTATTTTGTATCTGTTGTGTTCTATGGTATTTACGGTTTTGTATATATTGCATTGCATTCCAGTGTATATATTGTAGGTGTTGCATTGCATTTTATTTCTTGTAGCGTGTTTTGGATTACATTGTAATCTATGTACTGTATGTGTTGTGTTTTACTGTACCGTATGGTATTTATGCTATTGTATGTGTTGCACTGTATCTTAAGATGTTCTTGGGTTTTTTGCATTGTATTACATCGTATGGTATTTTGTTATTTTAGGATTTCTAAATATTATTGTATTGTATTGTATTATGGTGTGTATTGTATTTTGTACAGTGTATTGTATTGCATATTGCAGTGTATTGTGCATTCTGTGTATTGTACGGTATGGTATGGATTGTATGGTATTGTATATATTGTATGGTATTGTATTTATTGCATGGTATGTATCGTACGTATGGCGTGTTGTATCAAATGCATGTATCGTATTGCAATGTGTGGTACGGTCCGGTACGGTTTGTATTGTATGTATCGTGTTGTATGTATTGTATTGTAAGAATTGTTTTGTGCTCCAGTTTGATTTGTATTGTGTGTTGGATTTTGTATTGTACTGTCGATTGTCCGTATGGTATATGGTATGTATTGTAATTTATGTACCTGTATTGTGTGTATTGTATTGTCTGCATTGTATGGAATGTGTTTTGTGTTGTATCTCGTATGTACTGTATTTTCTAGAGTAATGGTTTTTGTACTGTCTTTGTATTGTATTGTATTTTGTACAGTAGTTTGTATTGCATTGTCTTGTGTGCATTGTACGCGATAGGTTGTATTTTGTACTGTATTTTGTATGGCGTTGTAGTGTATGGATTGTATGCGTTGTGTTGTAGGGTATGGTATGTACTGTTTGTATTGTCTTTGTGTTTATTGCGTTTTTGGGCATTGCTTGTATTTTATGGTATGGTGTGTATCGTATAGTGTTTATTATACAGCTCGGTATGTATTCCATGGTATGGTATGGTCCTTATTGCATGTATTTTGTACATTGTATTAGTAGTATATATTGTATTTACATAAATTGTATGTAGTGTGTAGTATGGTATAGTATTTATAGGATGGTGTGGCATGTATTGTACGACATGTATGTCTTGTATCCTACTGTTTTGTATGGGAGGTATTGTGTTGTATTGTGTGTATTTTATTGCGCTTGTGCGTTGTATTTTCAGTGGTATGGTGCTGTACGATATGCTAAGCTTTTCTATGCATTGTATGGCATCATACGTGCTGCACATATTGTATGGTATGGTATGTATTGCATGCTCTTTATTGGATCGTTTGTAGGGTATTGCATAGATTGAACACGTGTTGTGTTTTCTGTATTGTGTTCATTGTACGTATTGTACATTTGGTATGTATCTTATATATTTTATGCATTGTATGCATTGTGTTGTACTGTATCTATTCTATTTATTGTATTGTCTGTATTGTCTTCCCTTTATTGCATATATTGTTTTGTGGTTTGTATTTTATATAGTGTACAGGATGGTATTTATTGACTTGTACGCATTTATTGCATCGTACGTATTGTACTGTATGTGTTGGAATGTTGTAATGCATGTGTTGTAATTTTTGCATTGTATTTTTTGTATTTATTGTATTGTATTTTGTATTGAATGATATGGCATGGTATGGTAAGGATTGTATGGCAGGATCTGGTAGGTTTTCTATTGTATTGCAGGAATTGTTCTGTATTCTCCTGTGTGTATTGTATTCTCCTTTGTATTTTGTATTCGATTGCATTTTGTAGTGTACTCTATTGTATTTTGTACATGGCATTCTACAGTATTGTATGTCTTTTAGAGTATGTATGTATCCTACGGTATGTGTTGTACGTGTTGCATTGTATTTTAAGGCACCTGCGTATCGTACTGTAAACGTTGTTTTGTTCTTTATATTCCATTGCATTTTCTTGTCTATTGCATTTTCTATTGCATTGCATCTTGCCTGTTTGGTATGGTATGGTATTTAATGTACAGGATGGGATGGGATGGGATGGTACGGTACGGTGTGGCACAGTATGTTTTGTATCGTATGGTGTCTCCTGTATGATATGGGGTTTTTACATTGTATGTATTGTATGGCATGGTAGTTATTCGATGGTATGGTAGTTATTCTACGGTATTTGTTGTATTGCATGTATTGCATGGTATGTTAAAGTATTAAATCTATTTTTTGTAATGCGTGTGAAATAGATATAGATAGAGTATAAATTCTATGTGTATGTGGTGTATGGTATTTTATGTCTTGAATTGGATGGTATGCATTCTATGGTATGGTATGGTATGGTATGGTATGGTATGGTATGGTATGGTATGGTATGGTATGGTATGGTATGTAGTGTACTGTATGGTGTGGTATGGTATGAATTGTATGTTATTGCCTGTACTGCGTTCTGTATGGTATGGTACTGTATGGTATACACTGTATGGTATATACGTCTCCGGCTCAGCAGGGCCCTTCTTCGCCTTACGGGGCCCGGCGGCGGAGGGCGGCGGGCGGCGGCGGGGCCCGGCAGCGGCGGCGCGGGCCGCGCGAGGCCTCCCCCAGGCCGAAGAGCCGAGGCCGCAGCAGGGGGCGGGCCCCGAGCCGCGGGGCCCGGCCCGCTGATTGGACGCGCCAGCAACGGACGGCGCCTGCGCCCGGCCGCGCGGGAGATTGAAGCGGGCCGAAACAACCGAGGCGGTTGATGCCACCGGGCGCGGCGGCGCGCGGCAGCGGGCAGAAAGCCGCTTCCCCGGCGCTGCCGGCGCCCGGCAGAGCCCCTGCAGCCACACTGCCAGAGCGCCTGTCCCAGCAGGCGACCGCCCGCCCAGGTGTCAGGCTGTGGGGTGCGCGCGGGGCTGCTGCTGGGGGTGGAGGGCGACAGCAAGCGAGCCTGTGGGGGGTGCGCCCAGGTGGCGGCAGGGCTCTGCCCGGTGGCCGAGCTGCAGGAGGAGGCGGGCGGGCTGAGGAGCGTCCGAGGGGGAGATGGAGCAAGGGAGCTGTGCTCTGCCGCCTCTGGTCCGCAGCAGCCGGCTCAGCGTGGCCTCGAGCAGCGGGGCAGGCCCCGGATCCGTTTTTGTGCCGGGAGGAAGGCCCAAGGGAGGGGTAGGGAGGGGTGGCAGCAGGTTACTGCACGGAGCTGGAAGAGGAGGCCCTCCTCAGCCTCTGGGATCCCTTGAGGGAATCGGGAGGAGGCCCTGGGTGTGGTAGAGGAAGCGCGTCAGGAGGCAGAAGGGGAGGAAGCTGTGCCAGCACTCTGGCCCAGGTCAGAGCGACCAAGCCCGCGCCTCGAGAGCTGCATTAAGAGCAGCGCCGAGAAGAAAGAAGGGAAGGGCGAGTTATGGTCATCGGTGACTGCCGCCGGGGCGGGAGGGAGGCACCCCTGTGCAGACCGGAGCCTCTTTTCAGGGAAGCGTGCTGCCTCCCTGGGGCCCGAAGCAGGGACGTCGCCAGCCGGCTGACGAGCTTAGTGCGGCCTTCGGACCGTGGCCCGCTCCTGCTCTTTCAGGTGGGTGCTCCTGAGGTCGCAACGCTGCTGCGCGGTGGTGCGTGTGTCGTGTTGCGTGGATGGGATAGTACTGTATTGCATTGCGTTCGTGGCTTCTTAACTCATGTGTTGTATGGCTGGTATTGTACTTTAGCTTGTTTTGTATTGCGCTGCAGTATCAGATGCTCTTTTGTACAAGAGTACGTACGACATGTCTTCTGTTCTCTTGTGGATTCATTGGTGTTTGCGAGCCTTGGTGGAATGAGTCCCACAAGCGGAGGTCTTGGCTGGAGGGCTATAGGCTGTACGGTACGTATTGTGCTTTGTATTGGATTGTATTTTTTGTACGGTAGTGTTTGTCATGCGTTGCACGTGTTGTATCTTGTGTAGTGTTTTGTGTTGCATGGTATAGTATTTCTTCCCTTGCCGGTCCTGTGAGGTACTGTATGTATTGTGTTGTATTTAGTCTCGGTTTTGTGTTGTGTACTGTATTGTATTTGTATTACGTGTTTTGGTGTGATCGTATGGTATGGGTTGTATGGTATGTCCTCTGTGGATGGTATAGTTGGTATCGTATGTATTTTCTGTAAGGCGTGGTTTCTATGGCATGGTTTGTAGATACGGCAGGTACGGTAACGTATTTTGTATTGCATGTATGGTTATGGTTTTTTGTATTGTGTGTATGGGACGGCATTGGGTATGGTATGGGTTATGCTATGGAATTGTCTATGGTATTGTGTTGTATGCGTTGCTTTACATTTTGCGTTGTGTTGCCTTTTGCATTGCGTTTACCGTCTGTGTGGTATGGTATGCATGGTGTTTTGTTTTTCATGGTAAGGTGTATTTGGCATCATGCGGTACATACGGTACCTATTGTGTGTATAGTACACTATTGTACAGTGTTTAGGGTACGGTGTGGTATTTAGAGTATGGTGTTTAGGGTATGGTATGGTAGGTAGGGCATTTATGTATGGTATGTATTGTTTGGCATGTACGGTATTGTTTGGCATGTGTTCTGTTGTATGTACTGTAAGTGTGGTATGTATTGTACAGTATCTATAGTATTGTATGGTATGTATGGTGTTGTATGGAATTGTATATCGTATTGTAGCATATTATAAGTCATATTGCATTTTATGTACTGTGTTCTATGCACCATATTTCATTTACCGTGTTCTGGTTTTTGTGTGGTATTTCATGTATGGTACGGTATTTCTTGTACAGTATGTATTGTGTTTTATTGTATTGTCTGTATTGTCATGCAGCTTGTACTGTGTTGTATTATGTGGTTTGTATTGTAGGGTTTGTATCGAGTGGTTTTGTATGTTTTGTGTGGCACGTATCGGATGTGTTGTTTTGTCTGTATCGTATTTTGTCGTCTCTGTCTTCCAGGTGTTGCATGTGTTGTGGTTCCATGTATGGTATTTATTCTATGGTATGTTTTCTATTGTACATGTTGTATTTTGTATTGTATTACATTGTATGTGTTGTATTCTCTTGCATGTGTTGTGTTGTGCTATATGGTACGTTATTTATTGTATACATTGTCTTGTATGTATTTTATTCTGTTCTGTGTATTGCACTCTATGTATTGTATTGTACTGCAGTTTGTTTTGTACCGTACCTTAGTTTGTATTGTGTACTGTAGTTGGTGTTGTGCTGTGTATTGTATTTCTTATTGTGTTGTGTATTCTAAGTATTGCATGGTATGGTATGGTATTTATCAAATTGCATGTATCGTATTGTATTTATCCTGTTGTATGTATGGGATTCTGTCTTGCATTTAAGGTATTGCACTGTGTTTTCTATTGCATTGTAGGTATTGCACTTTGTATGGCATTGTAGGTATTGCACTTTGTATGGCATTGTAGGTATTGCACTTTGTATGGCATTTTATGCCGTGTATTTCATTTTGTGTGGTGTATCGTGTTTAATTGATGCTATTGTATTGAATGTAATATACTGTTTTAAGGCGTGTCACGTATGGTGTGCCTTGCATTGCCTGTGTTGTATTGTGTTTATTGGGTCTTCCTTTGTAGGCTATTCTCTGGTATGCATTGTGTGGTCTTTTTTAGCTTTCATGTATTGCATGTCACGTATTGTATTTTGTTCTGTAGCGCATTTTGTTTTGTGGTGTATGTAGTATATTTTCTGTAGTGCAGGCACAGAGCCTTTCTCGGGAGCCGCGACCGCCGAGCTCTTCGTGGGAGCCGACACTGCAGAGTGCTGCTTGGGAGCCAGCACTTGGGTGCTTGTCTTGGGAGCCAACCCTGCCAAGTGCAGGTATTGTAACGGATGTTATTTGTTGTTCTGCATCATGAGGTAGTTTTGTTCTTTTATGTCCTGTATTCTCTTGTGTATTCTAGGTGGGTTGTATTTTGTGTTTTATAGGGTCTTGCATTTTCTATTGTATATTGTATTTCGTATTGCATTGTGTATTTTATTGCACTGTGTGTTCTGTGTTTTATGTTGCATGGTATGTAGGGTGCGATATGTATTGTATGGTGTGGTATGCATTTTCTGTATTGTTTTTTATCTATTGTGTTTTATGCCTTGTATTTCGAGTACGGAATTTTATGTAAGGTACTTTTTGTATGGTGCTGCTTGTCTTGTGTAGTATTGTATGTATTGCTTTGGATTTTGCAGTGTCTGTTTTGTATTGTACTGCAGTTTGTTTTGTATTGTGTACTGTATGTATAGTACGGTATGACATTTATTTCACTTAGGGTATTGTAAGTATCGTGTTGTATTGGTCGTATTTTATTATATGTATTGTTTGTACTGTACTCTAGTTTGCATTGTCTTTTGAATGTATTGCGTTCTATTTTGTAGTGTATTGCATGTGTTTTATTTTGTATTCTATTGGCATTGTATTTTCTCTCTTGTATTTATGTATTGTATGGCATGCTGTTTCTCGTACGGATTGTGTTGTATGGTTTGTAATGGGTTTGGTATTGTCATGTATTTTAATGTCTTTCGTCTTGTATTGTACGGATTGTGTGGGTTGTAGGGATTGTAATGTATTTTGTAATGTAATGCTTTTTGTATTGGAATGTAGTCTGTCTTGTAATGCAGCATGTATTGTAATGTATGTTGTATGGTATTTTAGGTATGGCATGGCTTGTATTGTACGTTTTGTATGGTATGCTTCCGTATGTATTGTATTGGATAGATTGTGTTTTGTCTTGCATTTCCTTGTGGGTATTGCATGTGTTGTGTTTTCCTGTATAGTAGTTATCGTATTGTTTGTATTGTGTGTATTTAATTGTAGGCATGACGTGTAGTGTATTGTATGTATGCTATGTATGGCACAGTCAGTTTTGAAATCTGTGGTATTGTATGTATTGTATCGTGTGTATCATCTTGTATCATATGTATTGTCGTGTACCGTATGTATTGTATCATATGTTCCGTGTCGTATTTTATCGTATGTATTGTACGTATAGTATTGGTTTAGTACATGTGGTGTATGGTAATGTATTTCTTGTCTTGCCTTGTCTGGTGTGTGTTGTATTGTTGTAGTTGGTTTTGTACTGTACTGTGTGTAGTGTATGCAGTGTATTGCATGCTGTTTTTTGTATGGTATGTATATATTATTGTAGGGATGGTTGGAATGGTTTGGTATTCATCCTATTGCGTGTACCAGATGGGAGATAGAATATTTTATTGCTTGAATTAGTTTGTGTTTTTTACTTAGTATTGTATTTTGTGTTGTATGTATTGGATTTTATTTATTGTAATTTGCATTGTGTTTTGTATTGTAAGTATTGTAGTGCAGTTTCTATTGCATTGTGTACTGTGTGTCTGGTGTGGTATAACACTTACCGTACTGTATGTACCCTATTGTATTTTCTGGGTTGTTATTTATCATACTGGATCATTTGTATTGCATTGTTTGTATCATGTTGTATTTTGTATTGCATTTTGTATTTAGTATTCGATGTTGTATTCTGTGTTTGTATGCTTTGTGTTGCACTTTGTATCGCATTGTACGGATTGCATTTTGTATCATGTTTTTGGTATTGCATTTCACGTATTGGATTTCATGTCCTGTATGATATTTATTGTACAACACGTATTGCGTTGTATGTACTGTAATGTATTTTGTATTGTAATGTATGATATGGTTTGTATTGTAGGGTTTCGTATGGATTGTATCGTGCATATTGTGTTTTGCATTCTCCTAGATTGTATGTGTTGTATCTGTTGTATTCTCTTGCGTGCGTGCGTTGCATGGGTTGCGTTGTCCTGTATGGGATGTTACGGTATATATTGTATCGTAGTCATTGTCTTGCGTGTACTTTATTCTATGTATTGCATTCTCTGTATTGTCTGGCACTGTAGCTTGTTTTGTACCGTACCTTAGTTTGTATTGTGTACTGTAGTTGGTGTTGTGCTGTGTATTGTATTTCTTATTGTGTTGTGTATTCTAAGTATTGCATGGTATGGTATGGTATTTATCGAATTGCATGTATCCTATTGTATTTATCCTGTTGTATGTATGGGATTCTGTTTTGCATTTGAAGTATTGCACTGTGTTTTCTATTGCATTGTAGGTATTGCACTTTGTATGGCATTGTAGGTATTGCACTTTGTATGGCATTGTAGGTATTGCACTTTGTATGGCATTTTATGCCGTGTATTTCATTCTGCGTGGTGTATCGTGTTGTATTAGATGCTGTTGTATTGAATGTAATATACTGTTTTAAGGCATGTCACGTATGGTGTGCCTTGCATTGCCTGTGTTGTATTGTATTTATTGGGTCTTCCTTTGTAGGCTATTCTCTGGTATGCATTGTGTGGTCTTTTTTAGCTTTCATGTATTGCATGTCACGTATTGTATTTTGTTCTGTAGCGCATTTTGTTTTGTGGTGTATGTAGTATATTTTCTGTAGTGCAGGCACAGAGCCTTTCTCGGGAGCCACGACCGCCGAGCTCTTCGTGGGAGCCGACACTGCAGAGTGCTGCTTGGGAGCCAGCACTTGGGTGCTTGTCTTGGGAGCCAACCCTGCCAAGTGCAGGTATTGTAACGGATGTTATTTGTTGTTCTGCATCATGAGGTAGTTTTGTTCTTTTATGTCCTGTATTCTGTTGTGTATTCTAGTGGGTTGTATTTTGTGTTTTATAGGGTCTTGCTTTTTCTATTGTATGTTGCATTTCGTATTGTATTGTGTATTTTATTGCACTGTGTGTTCTGTGTGTTATGTTGCATGGTATGTAGGGTGCGATATGTATTGTATGGTGTGATATGCATTTTCTGTATTGTTTTTTATCTATTGTGTTTTATGCCTTGAATTTCGAGCACGGAATATTATGTAAGGTACATTTTGTATGGTGCTGCTTGTCTTGTGTAGTGTTGTATGTATTGCTTTGGATTTTGCATTGTCTGTTTTGTATTGTACCGCAGTTTGTTTTGTATTGTGTACTGTATGTATAGTACGGTATGACATTTATTTCACTTAGGGTACTGTAAGTATCGTGTTGTATTGGTCGTATTTTATTATATGTATTGTATTGTTTGTACTGTACTCTAGTTTGCGTTGTCTTTTGAATGTATTGCGTTCTATTTTGTAGTGTATTGCATGTGTTTTGTATTCTATTGGCATTGTATTTTCTCTCTTGTATTTATGTATTGTATGGCATGCTGTTTCTCGTACGGATTGTGTTGTATGGTTTGTAATGGGTTTGGTATTGTCATGTATTTTAATGTCTTTCGTCTTGTATTGTACGGATTGTGTGGGTTGTAGGGATTGTAATGTATTTTGTAATGTAATGCTTTTTGTATTGGAATGTAGTTTGTCTTGTATGGTGTGTATTGTATTGTTGTAGTTGGTTTTGTACTGTACTGTGTGCAGTGTATGCAGTGTATTGCATGCTGTTTCTTGTATGGTATGTATATATTATTGTCGGGTGGTTGGAATGGTTTGGTATTCATCCTATTGTGTGTACCAGATGGGCGATAGAATATTTTATTGCTTGAATTAGTTTGTATTTTTTACTTAGTATTGTATTTTGTGTTGTATGTATTGGATTTTATTTATTGTAATTTGCATTGTGTTTTGTATTGTAAGTATTGTAGTGCAGTTTCTGTTGCATTGTGTACTGTGTGTACGGTGTGGTATAACACTTACCGTACTGTATGTACCCTATTGTATTTTCTGGGTTGTTATTTATCATACTGGATCATTTGTATTGCATTGTTTGTATCATGTTGTATTTTGTACTGCAGTTTGTATTTAGTATTCGATGTTGTATTCTGTGTTTGTATGCTTTGTGTTGCACTTTGTATCGCATTGTGCGGATTGCATTTTGTATCATGTTTTTGGTATTGCATTTCACATATTGGATTTCGTGTCCTGTATGATATTTATTGTCCAATACGTATTGCATTGTATGTATTGTAATGTATGATATGGTTTGTATTGTAGGGTTTCGTATGGATTGTATCGTGCATATTGTGTTTTGCATTGTCCTAGATTGTATGTGTTGTATCTGTTGTATTCTGTTGCGTGCGTGCGTTGCATGGGTTGCGTTGTCCTGTATGGGATGTTACGGTATACATTGTATTGTAGTCATTGTCTTGCGTGTACTTTATTCTATGTATTGCATTCTCTATATTGTCTGGCACTGTAGCTTGTTTTGGTCTGTAGCTTATTTTGTATTGTGTACTGTAGTTTGTGTTGTGCTGTGTATTGTATTTCTTATTGTGTTGTGTATTCTAAGTATTGCATGGTATGGTATGGTATTTATCGAATTGCATGTATCGTATTGTATTTATCCTGTTGTATGTATGGGATTCTGTTTTGCATTGAATGTATTGCACTGTGTTTTCTATTGCATTGTAGGTATTGCACTTTGTATGGCATTGTAGGTATTGCACTTTGTATGGCATTTTATGCCGTGTATTTCATTCTGCGTGGTGTATCGTGTTGTATTAGATGCTGTTGTATTGAATGTAATATATTGTTTTAAGGCATGTCACGTATGCTGTGCCTTGCATTGCCTGTGTTGTATTGTGTTTATTGGGTTTTCCTTTGTAGGCTATTCTCTGGTATGCATTGTGTGGTCTTTTTTACCTTTCATGTATTGCATGTCACGTATTGTATTTTGTTCTGTAGCGCATTTTGTTTTGTGGTGTATGTAGTATATTTTCTGTAGTGCAGGCACAGAGCCTTTCTCGGGAGCCACGACCGCCGAGCGCATCTCGGGAGCCGCGACCGCCGAGCGCATCTCATGAGGCAACCCTGCCAAATGCAGATATTGTAACATATGTTATTTATTGTGTTGTATCGTGTGGTGTTTTTGTTACTTTATGTCTTGTGTTCTATTGTTTATTCAATGGTACTGTATTTTGTGTTTTCTTCTGTATTGCATTTTGTATTGTGTATTGCATTTTATATCATATTGTTTATTTTAGTGTGTATTCTGTGGTTTTAGGTTGCGTGGTATGTATGGCGTGGTATGTATTGTATGGTACGTATTGTACTGTACGTACTGTAGTTTTGTATTGTGTATTGTATTGTGTATGTATTTTATGTATTGTATAGTCGTGTTGTATTTGTGTATTGTTGTATTGTGTTGTATTTTGCATTGTCTTGTATGTTAGGCATTTGTGTATTGTACTTATTGTGTGTATGGTATGTGGAGTATTAGAGTTTGTATTGTATCGTATGTCTTGTCTTTTCTATTGCATTGTATGTATTGTCTTTTATCTGTTGTGGTTTATCGATTGTATTGTCTGTATTGTATTACAAGAATGGTGCTTCATGGGTGGTATTACAAGAATGGTGTTTTATGGGTGGTATTACAAGTATGGTATTTTATGGGTGATATTTGTGGTGTTGTATTGTAGGTGTGGTGGTGTATTCTGTTATACCTATGCTGATGTCCTTTTGTATGAGAATGTATTTTGCCTTGTGGGGCTTTTTTTATTGTGTTGTATTTTTTATTGCATTTTAGTTTGGATTGTATCGTATGGTTTGTATGTATGGTTTGTTATATATAATGTGTGGTATGTATTGTGTTATATTTTTTATTGCTATATACTGTATGTGTTGTAGGTATTGTATTGTAAGGATTGTCCTGTGTGTATTGTGTTGTATGCATTGTATAGACCTTATTGTACTCTAGGTTGTTTTGTGTTGTGTATTGGTTTTTGTATTGCAGTGTGTATTGTATGTGTTGTATGGTGTTTATCGTATTGTTTGTATTGTATAGTATTCCGTAATTTTTTTTTTGTGCTTTCTATTTTGTCTTGTATGTATTGTATTTTGCACTGTGTTTGGCATTGTATATATTGTATTGTACTGTAGTTTGTTTTGTATTGTGTGTTGTATGTATACTGGTCTGACATTTATTTTATGTAGCGTATGGTCTGTATAGTATTGTAGTGTTTTGTATTGTACTGTGCTTGGTAGGTGGTGCTTGGTAGTGTATGGCATGCTCGTTCTTGCATGTATTGTGTTGCCCTGTATTTTGTGGTTTGTAATGTATTTGGTATTGGCATGTAGTTTGTACTATATTGTTTCTATTGTGTTTTATTTTATTGGCTGGATCGTAATGTATTGGTATTGTATGCATTTTGTGTATTGTATTGTATTTTTTGTATTGTAATGGTTTTGGTATTGGAATGTATTTTCTCTTGTAATGCAGCATGTATGATATTGTATGTTTGTCACATTAAAGGGACTGTAGTTTCGAAATTTGCCTGTCAGCGTCACTCATTGGTGTATCAGAGCCCCAGCAAAAGGACTTGCACTGAGCAGACGCACCAAATTCAAAACCAGATATTTTAGGGAGAGCGACAGAACCACTCTGCTTGACCACTCTGTCAGTCAAGAAGTTTTTCCTAATCCCCAGTCTAAACCTCCCCTGGTGCAAGTGGAGGCCCTTTCCTCTCATTCTATCCTCTAGTTAGATGGGAGAAGAGACCACCCCCCACCTCCCCCCCACCCCCTTTCAGGTAACTGTCGAGGGCGATAAGGTCTCCCCTCAGCCTCCTCTTCTCCAGACTGCACAAGCCCCCTGTCCTCAGCCGCTCCTCATAAGACTTAAGGTTAATATTGCTAGCAAACTTGATAGTAATACCACAACCCCGGGATAACTTTCACCCGGAGGGCGAGAGGCGCAGCGCTTACCCAGAGAGGCGTCCCTGCCTGGGGTGGAGGAAGAGAAGGCAGCTCCTCGACTGGTCCGCCAGGTATCCAGGTTCTTCTCTCCCAATTTAACAACCCTATTCTCCGTCTTTTATCCCCAAAACTACGTGGTTCCCCCTCTATTTGTGGCGCGTAGCATGATTTGCGTGAAGAGACGAGTGCTGTACTGCTAAATGTTTAAGAACTACAGTACAATATAAACTGCATCACAATACAAAAAACACCACCATGCAAAATACATTATCATACAAAATACATACAGTAGAGTCCACTACTACTGTGCACGGCAACCCAAAGTACAAGATAAGCCATACGATAAAGAAATTAAAAAGCTAAGAGTAATAAGTATAATGCAATGCAAAATGATATGTAGGACCTACAAGACAATACATCTAATGCAATACATTGCCTACCATATAATACCTGCAATACCATACACACCAGAAAAAATTCCAGCAATGCAATCCAATCCAAGCACTACACATCATACTACACAATACATACCACGCATACAATACAATAAATACCGTACACTGCATAAATGACATGCAATACTTTGAATTAATACAACAAGTTAAATACAATAACTACACTACCATGTCATGGAATACATACAATAAATACCATACGATACTATAAATACCATACCATACCCTACAGCACATACCGTGCTGTACGTACCATACTCCACAACACATACCACACAACCCAGTCCAATGCATAACGTACAATAGATACAACACATACAATACAATACGTGCCATACCATACATACACGCACAACACAAACCAAAGCTCTCTACAGAACTATCCGATCCATATAACACGACCCATACAACACCATGCAGCAGCGTTGCGTCCTCGTTAGCACCCACGTGAAGGAGCAGGAGCGGGCCATAGACCAGTATACAAAATACAACGCTCACTACGATGCAAAATACGATACAATCAGATAAATAGCATACCGTACCATACACTACACAACGTGCCAAATACAATACAGTACAAAATTCAGTAGAATGCAACACCTACAAAACTCGACACACAATGAATACAATACACTCCGTACCATACACTAGTGTGGTGGTTTAAGCCCAGCTGGCAACTAAGCACCACACAGCCGCTCACTCACTCCCCCCAGGTGGGGTGGGGGAGAGAATCAGAAGAGGAAAAGTGAGAAAACTCGTGGGCTGAGATAAAAACAGTTTAATAGGTAGAGCACAAAACACTGCGCGGAGAAGCAAAGCAAAGCAAAAGAAGGAATTCATTCACCACTTCCCGTCGGCAGGCGGGTGTTCAGCTATCTGCAGGGAAGCCGGGCTCCATCACGCGTAGCGGTTGCTCGCGAAGACAAACGCCATTACTCCGGATGTCCCCCCCTTCCTTCTTCCTCCCCCAGCTTTACATCCTGAGCATGATGTCATATGGCATGGAATATCCCTTTGGTCAGTCGGGGTCAGCTGTCCCGGCTGTGTCCCCCCCCAACTTCCCGTGCACCCCCAGCCCACTCGCCGGTGGGGTGGTGGAGGAGCAGAAGAGGCCTTGGTGCTGTGTGAGCCCTGCTCAGCAGTAACTAGAACATCCCTGCTTTATCAGCATTGTGTCCAGCCCAAATCCAAAACACAGCCCCATACAATCCAAAACACAGCCCCATACTAGCTGCTATGAAGAAAGTGAACCCTATCCCAGCCAAAACCAGCACAACTAGGGAGAATACAATAAACACCATACTGTTGTAAATAGCAGTCCAGAGACCGAGAAAGGTGGCAATCCTGCACTGTAAAGCACATCCATCAGGAAATACGAAAGAAGCTATAGGGAACAGATTAGCTGATAAAGCAGCTAGGGGAATAGCAAAAAAGAATGCCTTACAAATGGCATTACTTCCCACAAAAAACATTACACTACCAAAAGAGAAACCAAAATATTTGGAGGAAGATGAGAACTTAGGGAAGTTATTAGACGCAAAAAGGAATTTAGCAGGATGGTGGGTCACAGTTCAGGGACAGGTAGTAATCCCCCCACTTCCGATGAGAGAAATATTACAGGCAAAACATAAAGTGTCATTGGGGCCCAGAAGCATTAATCACCTTTTTAAAGAGATAGGTGGTGTCTATAAGAATGGTAGAAATGGCTAAAATGATTTCTGCCAAGTGTGAAATTTGTTTGCAAAACAATCCGGTGATAAAGAGAAAAGTTCCAATGGGAACCTTGAAATCGGGAGTACAACCTGGAGACTATTGGCAAATCGATTTTTCAGAATTACCCAGACAAAAGGGGTATCGATACATTCTGGTGGGGGTTGATACTTTTACAGGATGGCCTGAAGCTTTTCCTTGTCGGACCAATCAAGGAAAGGAAGTCCTTAAATGGTTGTTACAAGAAATAATTCCAAGATTTGGGGTACCTATTGGAATATCTTCTGCTGGAGGCCCACATTTTGTTGCCGAAGTAGTATGAAATATTAGTAAAGTTCTGGGAATTGGAATTTACATACCCCCTGGAGGCCTCAATCAAGTGCAAAAATAGAAAGAATGAATCAGACATTAAAAAGGCAAATTAGCAAAATATGTCAGGAGGCAAATTGGCTACCACAGTTGGTGATTGGCTAAATTACAACGGCCGTTGCGATCTTCCCTATTGGCTTTAGAAACTAACCAGGGGCTGTTGTCAAATACATTACCAAAATGGGAAAAGGTGAATGTGGGAGACCATGAATTGATTATAGATGCACTCGGTGTGGTCCAAGATAACCTGTCTTTGGCTCTCAGTTGCATCCAGGCACAACTGTGGGCACAATCAGTGGCTGCTTCAATCCTAAGAGAAGGGGAAAAAGACACTCTTCCCACCAAGATTTGAAAAATAATTTGAGATAGTGCCATTAATGTAGAGAAAAAACTGCAGTCCTGGTGGAATTTGATAAACTTTACCTACGATCCCGTCACAAGTACAGCCACAACTTTTGTATTAACTATACGCAATGCTTCAATATATTCGATTTACCCTGTTATTGCATTAGGATTAAATCACAATGGAACCATACTCTATCCATTTGAGCATGGAGTGTGGGCCCAAAAGGTGGGACAGATGTGGCAAACTGTGGATTTGGAATCTTGTGTTGTACGAGAACAACAAGGGTTCATCGTATCGTCAGGATATCTGTTTAGATACTGAGCCAAATGTTTGTCATTTTGAGACTCGCCCTGACGAAAACCCCCAAACAGTCATTATATATATTGGTAAGGGATGTGTATATTTGAGAACAGCTTGTGATTTTATAGCTGTAGATGATGTAGTTATAGATACTAGGAATCACTCAAATTTTTGTGTTTGTAATTTCACTAGAATTACAGGATGTGATTTCTCTTATTTGGCCCCAGTCACATCTCACCAGCTTTTGCAATCTAATTATACCTTAATTCAGGGACTGTTGCCTACACCCATTGGAATGAATCTCACTTTAGTGAAACAATTGCTACAACACCAAGATTTAATCAAAATTTTGAAAAAGGTCAGGGAAAAGGGACAAAGAACTTTAATAACTGTACACCGCAATGTGAAAGAGATACATCGTGGTTTAGAGAGGGTGGAAAAGGATGCGGAACATAAATGGTGGGACACTCTTTTCGGATGGTCACCTACTGCTACAGGCATCCTAAATAAGTTATGCCACCCTATTGTTGTTCTCCTGATATTGATTCTAATCAGCATTGTTCTATCAGTCATATTATATATTATAAATTGGAGGATGATGAATCGATTAACTCATTTGACATCTGTACTTGAAGCACATAATATGCTTCACTGATTCAAAATGAAAGTATTGAAATAATTTTCAAAACTTTCAAAGGGGGGAACTGTTGCAAATATTCTGATTTTTTTTTAATCCAAATATGTTTATATATAGAGAGAAAAGGTTAAATTTAATTAATAAATAAATAAGTTAGGATTGTTAAGTTAGAAACAAGAACCATAGGAACCTCACCAGGGTGTCGCCGTTCCCTACTGAGGAACTAACAGTAACGAGATGGAACGATGAAGAATTGAATAGAAAAGTCTTGTTGGAGTGCTGTGACAATGTGACCTGATATGCACCAGTGATGCTGCTTGGAAAATTCCTTACCCTTCCCATCTTGATTCCAATATTAAGAATGCCAATCAATAGATATTAATAGAAGTAACCATTGATTATTCCTAAGTCTGGATATTGATAGAAAAGTATAATCTAGAGAGTGATTAATAAAGATTAAATTATATCTATATTCTGTATAAGGCTAACTAGGTATGATCTATCTCTGATTTAATCATAAACTAGCTATGAACAATGTAGCATTGTGAAGAGGTAGAATTTGCTTGTCAAGAGAATGATAAGTTGTAGGCCTGGTCAGTAAACCCGGGAAAACTTAAGAAGATTCCAAGAATGGGATTTTGCAACCAACCTGAGCATGCGCAAAGATTGGGTTCAACTAAAGGGCACCATGAGGAAGACTATGGACGACCACCAGAGGACCTTAGACGACCACCTGTGTACCTGAAGGCGCATGCGTCACGAGCGTTTACATATATTAATGAGTTCTCGGAAATTGTATGAATATGTTAATTGTTTCTTGGAAAGATGATGACTATGTATATTTTGATTGTCTATAACTTTTGCAGCGGAGAAACTAAGCACGCACACTAGGTGGAGCGATCCCCTGTGCGTCCAGCGCTGCAATAAAGAAGAGCCTGCTCACCTACGTACATTGTGTAGATGAGTTTTTATATTACAGATTTGTAACAACACCATACAATAAAAGGTCTACAATACAAAAAATTCAATACATACAATACCATAGGTTCAAGAAAATAGAATAAGTGCAATATAAAAGACAGTACAACACAAAATAGACTACAACAGGAAATACAACGTAATACATAGAATACAACACACAGAATACATTACATACCATACCATACAACAGGTACAATAAAATACCATACAGTATATACCATGCAGTTCCATACCAGATGAAATGCAGTACACAGAATAAAATACAGCTCGTACCATGCCGTACCGTACCGTACCATAACATACCATTCCTACACTACAGTACATAGAATGAATCCTGTATCTAAAATGCACACAATACAATAAATACATTTAATATTATACCATACCATGCAATACATACAATAAATACCATACGATAACTACCATAACATACAATATATACCATGCCATACAATACGTGCAATGTTAAAAAAACACACACTACATCATGCCACACAATACAAACCATACCATACCATACCATACCATACCATACCATACCATACCATACCATACCATACCATACCACACAATACATGCAATACATACAGTGCAATAAATACCGTACCATACCAAACAGACAACAAAAGGTGCAATGCAATAGAAAATGCTATACACAAGAAAATGCAATAGAATATAAAGTACAATACAATACTTACAGTACGATACGCAGGTGCCTTAAAATACAATGCAACACGTACAACACATACAATAGGATACATACAATACCATACATACTCTAAAAGACATACCATACAATACCGTAGCATGCCATATACAAAATACAATAGAGTACAATACAAAATGCAGTGGAATACAAAATACAAAGGAGAATACAATACACCCAGGAGAATACAATACAATTCATGCCATACAATACTAAAACTACCAGACCCTGCCATACAATCCATACCATACCATGCCACATCAATGAATACAAAATACAATACAGTAAGTACAATACAATAAATACAAAAAATACAACATTACAACACATGCAATACAACATTACAATACAACACATACAGTACAATACATACAATGCAATAAACATGTACAAGACAATAAATACCCTCCCGTACACTATATATACACTACACGCAATACAATACATACCATACAATGCAAAATACAATATAAATTATATATATGATACATTAACTGTGATACATCCAATATGATACATCCAATGCGATACATAGCATCTGTATCAGACCAGACAATAAAATACGTACAATAAACACTTTACCAGAAAAGAGACACCAAACATACAATACGTATAAAACAACGCAATGCAAAATACAATTAAAAAGACAATACGTACAAGACAATGCGTACTATACCATACATCTACTACCATGGAATACAAACAACAGAATACAAACCAGAAAATACAATCTGTAAAATACATTTTAAAAACACAATAAAAATAGAGTATACTACAAAATACAGGAAATACAATAAAATACAATAACATATCTCCTGTAATGTATAATGCCGTACACATTACACAAGACATACTAGACCATACAAACAGCGCAATACATACAATATAAAATACAGTCCAAAGCACAGTACAAACTACAGTCTATATAAAAAATGCAATACCTACAAAAGACAATACGTACCTTACATACAGTACGATACATAGAAGACAATATGATACACACAAGGCAATCAATACCAAACCGTACTCAGTACAATACAAAACACAACACAAAACAAGCCACAGTACAATGCAAGACACAGAATACAATGCATACCTTACCGTACAATACACACCATACCATAGAATACAGACCATACCATACAGTGCAATGCACGTTACGATACAACACATACAACACACGTACAAACCATGCAACACATACGACGCATGCCATACAGCACACGGCATACAATACACACAATACACACAGTATACAAGAAAATACAATACAAAGTACAATACAACATACGTTGGAATGCACAGTACAAAACAAAACACAATACACTCTAGAGGACATGCAGTAACTACCATAACATACAATACACTACAAAGAATACAATAAATACCAAACCATGCAAACCAACGCAACACATACAACACATACAATATAGACACAATGCGACCCAGACAATACTGTAGGTACCCTGCCCTACAATGCAAACCACAAAACAATATCTACAATACAATAAGGGGAATAAGACAATACAATAAATAGAATAGGTACACTCCAACACAATGCATACAACACGTACAATGCATAAAACACATGCTACATGTGCAATACGGCCAATGCGTACAATACAGAAAACACAACGCGTGTAGTTCAATCTATGCAATACCCTACAAACGATCCAATAAAGAGCATGCAATACATACCATACCATACAATATGTGCAGCACGTATGATGCCATACAATGCATAGAAAAGCTTAGCATATCGTACAGCACCATACCACTGAAAATACAACGCACAAGCGCAATAAAATACACACAATACAACACAATACCTCCCATACAAAACAAGCAATACCGAAAACAGCAATACAATACAGTAGGATACAAGACATACATGTCGTACAATACATGCCATACCATCCTATAAATACTATACCATACTACACACTACATACAATTTATGTAAATACAATATATAGTACTAATACAATGTACAAAATACATGCAATAAGGACCATACCATACCATGGAATACATACCGAGCTGTATAATAAACACTATACGATACACACCATACCATAAAATACAAGCAATGCCCAAAAAGGCAATAAACACAAAGACAATACAAACAGTACATACCATACCCTACAACACAACGCATACAATCCTTACACTACAACGCCATACAAAATACAGTACAAAATACAACCTATCGCATACAATGCACACAAGACAATGCAATACAAACTACCGTACGAAATACAATACAATACAAAGACAGTACAAAAACCATTACTCTAGAAAATACAATACAATACGAGATACAACACAAAACACATTCCATACAATGCAGACAATACAATACACACAATACAGGTACATAAATTACAATACATACCATATACCATACGGACAATCGACAGTACAATACAAAATCCAACACACAATACAAATCAAACTGGAGCACAAAACAATTCTTACAATACAATACATACAACACGATACATACAATACAAACCGGACCGGACCATACCACACATTGCAATACGATACATGCATTTGATACAACACGCCATACGTACGATACATACCATGCAATAAAGACAATACCATACAATATAGACAATACCATACAATCCATACCATACCGTACAATACACAGAATGCACAATACACTGCAATATGCAATACAATACACGGTACAAAATACAATACACACCATAATACAATACAATACAATAATATTTAGAAATCCTAAAATAAGAAAATACCATACGATGTAAAACAATGCAAAAAACCCAAGAACATGCATTACATAAACTGCAGTCCAATACCTACAATATGGTACGTACAATACAACATACAATACAAACCAATGTACAATGTAATACCTACTATTCATACAAGATGTAGAATACGTACCATACCCTACAAGACAACACATGCAATACAGAGAGTACCCGTGGGCAGGTCCCAGCCGATTCTGTAGCTGGTATTGATAATGCAGTTTCAAGAACTTTGATGGTAAAAGGGTGAGGATAGCAACGCCACCTGTCCTGTTAGTAACACTGCAACTTTTCCTGCAGTTTTCCTGCATTTACTTGATTTGGATAATTGGATTTGGGGGGCTGGGAGCCCTTGAGGGCTGGCGCATGCCCCAGCTGATGGCCCAGTGCTGGTTTGGCTGTCCCCCGAGGCACTCTGCAGGGTCACCGACGCGGTGCTGGCCTCTTGTTGGCTGGAGAGGCCTCGGTGCTGCTGGCCCTCCTCTTTGGGGGTCGCTGTGGCCCCCCAAGGGAGCGTTCAGTGCCCTGGCTGGAAGTGGAGGGCCCGGGCACAGCCTCCCCTGCCTCCTCTGGGGGCTCTTCTTGCTCTGCAGGGGTGGCAATGGGAGCAGAGAAGTGGCTGCCGGGACCCCCACCAATGGCAGCAGATGAGGTGCCGGGGAGCTCGTCCGTGCTGGATCTTGCCGGGCTGGTGGAGGGGGCTGGGCTGGGGGCAAGAGACCCTCCTGGGGAGGCAGCAGGGCCTGAGGCACGCGTGGGGCTGCCCTCCTGCCCCACGGCAGCACGGGCGTCCTGCCCGCCCCGCAGATGACGGGCCTCCCTGCTGCGCCGTCGCAGCTCTCTCCCGACGTTGCTCTGGATGCCCGTGGCAGTGCCCTCCAGCACGGCTGCCTCCAACACCCCGTTGCCAAAGATCTCCTCCGTCTCCTGACGGACCCAGGACTGCAGGGTCTGGAGGAGCGTTGGGTTGCTCTGGAAATGGTTCATCCAGTTTGGGGGCTGGAGGCCGCCCACAGCACCCCTGAGCACCCCTTCTGCAGCCCACCGTTGGGGTGCTCTGGGTTGATGGAGGTTGTGGGTGGCTGGGCGGCTGGGAGCTCCTCCCGCCTGGCGGACGATGACGGAAGATGGCACGGATGGTGTGACGACGTGCTCCAGGTAGTCATCGTCCGCCCGCACCGAGTGCAGGATGGAGAGGATCTTCCTCTTGCAGAGGGGGCACTCGGGCTTGCTCTCAGCCCACCGCAGGATGCACGGGTAGCAGAAGCGGTGGAGGCATGGCATCACAAAGCTGGCCTCCTCCCAGCTGTCCAGGCAGATGGGACAGCGGTCGTCCAGCTCCGTGGCCATGCTCTCCACTCGCTGCGGTGGGCTGGGGGGAGCCGACGATGACGAGTCGCTCCCTCTCACGAGGGCTGCAGCAGCGGGTATCATGCAAGAAAAGGAAGAGAGGCCACGGTCACTGGCCGGCTTGGGGAGGGGTGGAAGAAATGCCCAGGTCCCTCCTGAAGGAAACCCTCCCAGCTCCCCAGGGTGAAGTTTCCCCACCCAGCTCACCGCTGCTGCTGCGAGCGCGCCTCCTGGGTGCCCCGGCTGCCTCCACCTGGCAGGGCCGGGGAAAATCCTTTGAAGGCTCTGGGGTCGGGTACTGAGAGCTGCAAGGAGCAACTCCCCGAGCACGACACCAGCACCAAGGCCTTGCTCAACACCCCACACCTCGCCGACTGCTCAGCTGGAGTGCTGGCACCAGGGTGAGCAGGGTGAGCCTTGGATTCCTGGTCACATTCCGTGGCTTGGGGACGTCACAGTCCAGCGCCAGGTGACATTAGAGCCTCTTGCTCAGAGAAGTCTCCGTCCATCCCTTGGTGACAACAGAACCCGTCGCTCAGGGACTCCCTGACATCAGAAGCCATCGCGCAGGGGCATCACAACTGGCCGTCCTCGCCCACGGCGCTCGCCCCGGCAGCGCTGCAGCCCCAGCACACGCGTCTGGGGTTACCGCAGAGCCAGTGCCCACTCCATCCCCCCATCTCTTGGCTTGTGTTCGGCATCGCTGTTTCATGCCAGTCACTGAGGCCTCGTCCGTGTCTTCCCAGGGCTCCGTCAGGTCGCTCTCGCCATGGCAGACATCTCCAGGCACATATGGCAAGAGGCTTCACTCGGTAGCACCTCGTGCCTCCCTGGGAGGCTGCAGGACAAAGTCCCACAGCCTCTCCCCACTCTCCAGCATTGCTGGCCAGCCCTCGGGGCTCCCCTGCTTCCTCCCACGCGGCCTCATAGGCAGCACTTGGCTCGCTCTGGCAGGACTTCTGCTGCCTCTCTCCCCTAGCAGAAGGCACAAGGATGAGCCATCCCCTCTGCTCAGCACCCATCAGGCCTCATGTAGGCACTACGTCCTCTTTGGGGTCCCGGAGACAGGTTGATAGAGCAGAGGGGCTCAGGGGAGGCAAGGAGGGTCTGTGGGTCTGGGGCTGGTTCAGCATGGAGCAGAGAAGGCACCGGGGCACCTCACAGCACACCCCAGTGCCTATGGGGAAGGGGATGGGGACAGGTTCTTCCCAGCACTGCCTGATGGGAGGGGCGGAGACGGTGGCACCTCCTGAAACTAGAGAGGTTCAGGCTGCAGAGAAGGAAGAAAAACCAAAATCCCTGTGAGGATCGTGGAGCACTGGAGTGGGTTGTCCAGAGAGGTTGGGGGATCCCTGAGCCTGCAGGTCTTCAAGACCTGAGTGGCCACAACCCAGAGCACAACTGTCACACGCCCGTGAAGGGATGCTCGCTGGCGTCCTGCAAGAGCAAGCGTTGCACGTGGGCAATACAGCACAGTTTTCCAAAGGTGTAACAGCTTCCAGAAGGTTTTGACTTTCTGGTTTCATTTGGTTCAGCAGCTTCCACATTTATTTAGCACAGCTTAGCATAGCATAACATAGCACAGCATAGCATAGGATAGCATAGGACAGGATAGGATAGCATAGGATAGGGTAGCATAGGGTAGGATAGCATAGGATAGGATAGCATAGGATACAGATAGGATAGGATAGTTTATTTCTAGTTGGGAGGGACCTACAACAATCGCGCAGTCCAACTGCCTGATCTCTCCAGGGCTGACCAGCAGTTGAAGCCCATTACGAAGGGCATTGTCCAAATGTCTCTTTTTAAGGCACTGAGAGGCATGGGGCATCGACATGAAAAAGAGGCGTGGGAATGGTTCATACAGGTCTTCCACGTACTCTACTGCATTGTAGTGTATGGTACGGTATTGTATGGTATTTATTCTATTGTATTGGATGCATTTCATGGAATGGTATGCTAATTCTTGTATTTGTGGTATTTTATCTATTTTACATGTTGGATTAATTATATGTATTGTATGCGTTTTATACATTGTATTAATTCTATGTCTCGTACTATATCTATTTTATCGTATGGTATGGTATGGACTGTCCTATATGCACTGTGTCTTTTATTGTAGAGTATATATTGAATTTTTATGGTATTTTGTATTGCATTGTATTTTGTATCTGTTGTGTTCTATGGTATTTACGGTTTTGTATATATTGCATTGCATTCCAGTGTATATATTGTAGGTGTTGCATTGCATTTTATTTCTTGTAGCGTGTTTTGGATTACATTGTAATCTATGTACTGTATGTGTTGTGTTTTACTGTACCGTATGGTATTTATGCTATTGTATGTGTTGCACTGTATCTTAAGATGTTCTTGGGTTTTTTGCATTGTATTACATCGTATGGTATTTTGTTATTTTAGGATTTCTAAATATTATTGTATTGTATTGTATTATGGTGTGTATTGTATTTTGTACCGTGTATTGTATTGCATATTGCAGTGTATTGTGCATTCTGTGTATTGTATTGTCTGCATTGTATGGAATGTGTTTTGTGTTGTATCTCATATTGTATGTATTGTATTGTATTTTCTAGAGTAATGGTTTTTGTACTGTCTTTGTATTGTATTGTATTTCGTACGGTAGTTTGTATTGCATTGTCTTGTGTGCATTGTATGCGATAGGTTGTATTTTGTACTGTATTTTGTATGGTGTTGTAGTGTATGGATTGTATGCGTTGTGTTGTAGGGTACGGTATGTACTGTTTGTATTGTCTTTGTGTTTATTGCCTTTTTGGGCATTGCTTGTATTTTATGGTATGGTGTGTACCGTATAGTGTTTATTATACAGCTCGGTATGTATTCCATGGTATGGTATGGTCCTTATTGCATGTATTTTGTACATTGTATTAGTACTATATATTGTATTTACATAAATTGTATGCAGTGTGTAGTATGGTATAGTATTTATAGGATGGTGTGGCATGTATTGTACGACATGTATGTCTTGTATCCTACTGTTTTGTATGGGAGGTATTGTGTTGTATTGTGTGTATTTTATTGCGCTTGTGCGTTGTATTTTCAGTGGTATGGTGCTGTACGATATGCTAAGATTTTCTATGCATTGTATGGCATCATACGTGCTGCACATATTGTATGGTATGGTATGTATTGCATGCTCTTTATTGGATTGTTTGTAGGGTATTGCATAGACTGTACTACACGTGTTGAGTTTTCTGTATTGTGTGCATTGTACGTATTGTACATTTGGTATGTATCTTATATATTTTATGCATTGTATGCATTGTGTTGTACTGTATCTATTCTATTTATTGTATTGTCTGTATTGTCTTCCCTTTATTGCATATATTGTTTTGTGGTTTGTATTTTATATAGTGTACAGGATGGTATTTATTGACTTGTACGCATTTATTGCATCGTACGTATTGTACTGTATGTGTTGGAATGTTGTAATGCATGTGTTGTAATTTTTGCATTGTATTTTTTGTATTTATTGTATTGTATTTTGTATTGAATGATATGGCATGGTATGGTAAGGATTGTATGGCAGGATCTGGTAGGTTTTCTATTGTATTGCAGGAATTGTTCTGTATTCTCCTGTGTGTATTGTATTCTCCTTTGTATTTTGTATTCGATTGCATTTTGTAGTGTACTCTATTGTATTTTGTACATGGCATTCTACAGTATTGTATGTCTTTTAGAGTATGTATGTATCCTACGGTATGTGTTGTACGTGTTGCATTGTATTATAAGGCACCTGCGTATCGTACTGTAAACGTTGTTTTGTACTTTATATTCCATTGCATTTTCTTGTCTATTGCATTTTCTATTGCATTGCGTCTTGCCTGTTTGGTATGGTATGGTATTTAATGTACAGGATGGGATGGGATGGTACGGTACGGCATGGCACAGTATGTTTTGTATCATATGGTGTCTCCTGTATGATATGGGGTTTTTACATTGTACGTGTTGTATGGCATGGTAGTTATTCTATGGTATGGTAGTTATTCTACGGTATTTGTTGTATTGCATGTATTGCATGGTATGTTAAAGTATTAAATCTATTTTTTGTAATGCGTGTGAAATAGATATAGATAGAGTATAAATTCTATGTGTATGTGGTGTATGGTATTTTATGTCTTGAATTGGATGGTATGCATTCTATGGTATGGTATGGTACGGTACGGTACGGTATGGTATGGTATGGTATGTAGTGTACTGTATGGTGTGGTATGAATTCTATGTTATTGCCTGTACTGCGTTCTGTATGGTATGGTACTATATGGTATACACTGTATGGTATATACGTCTCCGGCTCAGCAGGGCCCTTCTTCGCCTTACGGGGCCCGGCAGCGGCGGCGGAGGGCGGCGGCGGGGCCCGGCAGCGGCGGCGGGGCCCGGCAGCGGCGGCGGAGGGCGGCGGCGGGGCCCGGCAGCGGCGGAGGGCGGCGGCGGGGCCCGGCAGCGGCGGCGGAGGGCGGCGGCGGAACCCGGCAGCGGCGGGGGAGGGCGGCGGCGGGGCCCGGCAGCGGCGGCGGAGGGCGGCAGCGGCGGAGGGCGGCGGCGGGGCCCGGCAGCGGCGGCGCGGGCCGCGCGAGGCCTCCCCCAGGCCGAAGAGCCGAGGCCGGAGCAGGGGGCGGGCCCCGAGCCGCGGGGCCCGGCCCGCTGATTGGACGCGCCAGCAACGGACGGCGCCTGCGCCCGGCCGCGCGGGAGATTGAAGCGGGCCGAAACAACCGAGGCGGTTGATGCCACCGGGCGCGGCGGCGCGCGGCAGCGGGCAGAAAGCCGCTTCCCCGGCGCTGCCGGCGCCCGGCAGAGCCCCTGCAGCCACACTGCCAGAGCGCCTGTCCCAGCAGGCGACCGCCCGCCCAGGTGTCAGGCTGTGGGGTGCGCGCGGGGCTGCTGCTGGGGGTGGAGGGCGACAGCAAGCGAGCCTGTGGGGGGTGCGCCCAGGTGGCGGCAGGGCTCTGCCCGGTGGCCGAGCTGCAGGAGGAGGCGGGCGGGCTGAGGAGCGTCCGAGGGGGAGATGGAGCAAGGGAGCTGTGCTCTGCCGCCTCTGGTCCGCAGCAGCCGGCTCAGCGTGGCCTCGAGCAGCGGGGCAGGCCCCGGATCCGTTTTTGTGCCGGGAGGAAGGCCCAAGGGAGGGGTAGGGAGGGGTGGCAGCAGGTTACTGCACGGAGCTGGAAGAGGAGGCCCTCCTCAGCCTCTGGGATCCCTTGAGGGAATCGGGAGGAGGCCCTGGGTGTGGTAGAGGAAGCGCGTCAGGAGGCAGAAGGGGAGGAAGCTGTGCCAGCACTCTGGCCCAGGTCAGAGCGACCAAGCCCGCGCCTCGAGAGCTGCATTAAGAGCAGCGCCGAGAAGAAAGAAGGGAAGGGCGAGTTATGGTCATCGGTGACTGCCGCCGGGGCGGGAGGGAGGCACCCCTGTGCAGACCGGAGCCTCTTTTCAGGGAAGCGTGCTGCCTCCCTGGGGCCCGAAGCAGGGACGTCGCCAGCCGGCTGACGAGCTTAGTGCGGCCTTCGGACCGTGGCCCGCTCCTGCTCTTTCAGGTGGGTGCTCCTGAGGTCGCAACGCTGCTGCGCGGTGGTGCGTGTGTCGTGTTGCGTGGATGGGATAGTACTGTATTGCATTGCGTTCGTGGCTTCTTAACTCATGTGTTGTATGGCTGGTATTGTACTTTAGCTTGTTTTGTATTGCGCTGCAGTATCAGATGCTCTTTTGTACAAGAGTACGTACGACATGTCTTCTGTTCTCTTGTGGATTCATTGGTGTTTGCGAGCCTTGGTGGAATGAGTCCCACAAGCGGAGGTCTTGGCTGGAGGGCTATAGGCTGTACGGTACGTATTGTGCTTTGTATTGGATTGTATTTTTTGTACGGTAGTGTTTGTCATGCGTTGCACGTGTTGTATCTTGTGTAGTGTTTTGTGTTGCATGGTATAGTATTTCTTCCCTTGCCGGTCCTGTGAGGTACTGTATGTATTGTGTTGTATTGTGTTGTATTTAGTCTCCGTTTTGTGTTGTGTACTGTATTGTATTGGTATTACGTGTTTTGGTGTGATCGTATGGTATGGGTTGTATGGTATGTCCTCTGTGGATGGTATAGTTGGTATCGTATGTATTTTCTGTAAGGCGTGGTTTCTATGGCATGGTTTGTAGATACGGCAGGTACGGTAACGTATTTTGTATTGCATGTATGGTTATGGTTTTTTGTATTGTGTGTATGGGACGGCATGGGGTATGGTATGGGTTATGCTATGGTACTGTGTTGTATGCGTTGCTTTACATTTTGCGTTGTGTTGCCTTTTGCATTGCGTTTACCGTCTGTGTGGTATGGTATGCATGGTGTTTTGTTTTTTATGGTAAGGTGTATTTGGCATCATGCGGTACATACGGTACCTATTGTGTGTATGGTACGCTATTGTACAGTGTTTAGGGTATGGTGTGGTATTTAGAGTATGGTGTTTAGGGTATGGCGTTTAGGGAATGGTATGGTAGGTAGGGCATTTATGTATGGTATGTATTGTTTGGCATGTACGGTATTGTTTGGCATGTGTTCTGTGGTATGTACTGTAAGTGTGGTATGTATTGTGCGGTATCTATAGTATTGTATGGTATGTATGGTGTTGTATGGAATTGTATATCGTATTGTAGCGTATTATAAGTCATATTGCATTTTATGTACTGTGTTCTATGCACCATATTTCATTTACCATGTTCTGGTTTTTGTATGGTATTTCATGTATGGTACGGTATTTCTTGTACAGTATGTATTGTGTTTTATTGTATTGTCTGTATTGTCATGCAGCTTGTACTGTGTTGTATTATGTGGTTTGTATTGTAGGGTTTGTATCGAGTGGTTTTGTATGTTTTGTGTGGCACGTATCGGATGTGTTGTTTTGTCTGTATCGATTTTGTCGATTTTGTCTTCCAGGTGTTGCATGTGTTGTGGTTCCATGTATGGTATTTATTCTATGGTATGTTTTCTATTGTACATGTTGTATTTTGTATTGTATTACATTGTATCTGTTGTATTGTCTTGCGTGTGTTGTGCTGTGCTATATGGTACGTTATTTATTGTATACATTGTCTTGTATGTATTTTATTCTGTTCTGTGTATTGCACTCTACGTATTGTATTGTACTGCAGTTTGTTTTGTACCGTACCTTAGTTTGTATTGTGTACTGTAGTTGGTGTTGTGCTGTGTATTGTATTTCTTATTGTGTTGTGTATTCTAAGTATTGCATGGTATGGTATGGTATTTATCAAATTGCATGTATCGTATTGTATTTATCCTGTTGTATGTATGGGATTCTGTCTTGCATTTAAGGTATTGCACTGTGTTTTCTATTGCATTGTAGGTATTGCACTTTGTATGGCATTGTAGGTATTGCACTTTGTATGGCATTTTATGCCGTGTATTTCATTTTGTGTGGTGTATCGTGTTGTATTGATGCTATTGTATTGAATGTAATATACTGTTTTAAGGCATGTCACGTATGGTGTGCCTTGCATTGCCTGTGTTGTATTGTGTTTATTGGGTCTTCCTTTGTAGTCTATTCTCAGGTATGCATTGTGTGGTCTTTTTTAGCTTTCATGTATTGCATGTCACGTATTGTATTTTGTTCTGTAGCGCATTTTGTTTTGTGGTGTATGTAGTATATTTTCTGTAGTGCAGGCACAGAGCCTTTCTCGGGAGCCACGACCGCCGAGCTCTTCGTGGGAGCCGACATTGCAGAGTGCTGCTTGGGAGCCAGCACTTGGGTGCTTGTCTTGGGAGCCAACCCTGCCAAGTGCAGGTATTGTAACGGATGTTATTTGTTGTTCTGCATCATGAGGTAGTTTTGTTCTTTTATGTCCTGTATTCTCTTGTGTATTCTAGGTGGGTTGTATTTTGTGTTTTATAGGGTCTTGCATTTTCTATTGTATATTGTATTTCGTATTGCATTGTGTATTTTATTGCACTGTGTGTTCTGTGTTTTATGTTGCATGGTATGTAGGGTGCGATATGTATTGTATGGTGTGGTATGCATTTTCTGTATTGTTTTTTATCTATTGTGTTTTATGCCTTGTATTTCGAGTACGGAATTTTATGTAAGGTACTTTTTGTATGGTGCTGCTTGTTTTGTGTAGTATTGTATGTATTGCTTTGGATTTTGCAGTGTCTGTTTTGTATTGTACTGCAGTTTGTTTTGTATTGTGTACTGTATGTATAGTACGGTATGACATTTATTTCACTTAGGGTATTGTAAGTATCGTGTTGTATTGGTCGTATTTTATTATATGTATTGTTTGTACTGTACTCTAGTTTGCGTTGTCTTTTGAATGTATTGCGTTCTATTTTGTAGTGTATTGCATGTGTTTTATTTTGTATTCTATTGGCATTGTATTTTCTCTCTTGTATTTATGTATTGTATGGCATGCTGTTTCTCGTACGGATTGTGTTGTATGGTTTGTAATGGGTTTGGTATTGTCATGTATTTTAATGTCTTTCGTCTTGTATTGTACGGATTGTGTGGGTTGTAGGGCTTGTAATGTATTTTGTATTGGGATGCTTTTTGTATTGGAATGTAGTTTGTCTTGTAATGCAGCATGTATTGTAATGTATGTTGTATGGTATTTTAGGTATGGCATGGCTTGTATTGTACGTTTTGTATGGTATGCTTCCGTATGTATTGGATTGGATAGACTGTGTTTTGTCTTGCATTTCCTTGTGGGTATTGCATGTGTTGTGTTTTCCTGTATGGTAGTTATCGTATTGTTTGTATTGTGTGTATTTAATTGTAGGCATGACATGTAGTGTATTGTATGTATGCTATGTATGGCATGGTCAGTTTTGAAATCTGTGGTATTGTATGTATTGTATCGTGTGTATCATCTTGTATCATATGTATTGTCGTGTACCGTATGTATTGTATCATATGTACCGTGTCGTATTTTATCGTATGTATTGTACGTATAGTATTGGTTTAGTACATGTGGTGTATGGTAATGTATTTCTTGTCTTGCCTTGTCTGGTGTGTGTTGTATTGTTGTAGTTGGTTTTGTACTGTACTGTGTGTAGTGTATGCAGTGTATTGCATGCTGTTTCTTGTATGGTATGTATATATTATTGTAGGGATGGTTGGAATGGTTTGGTATTCATCCTATTGTGTGTACCAGATGGGAGATAGAATATTTTATTGCTTGAATTAGTTTGTATTTTTTACTTAGTATTGTATTTTGTGTTGTATGTATTGGATTATATTTATTGTCATTTGCATTGTGTTTTGTATTGTAAGTATTGTAGTGCAGTTTCTATTGCATTGTGTACTGTGTGTCTGGTGTGGTATAACACTTACCGTACTGTATGTACCCTATTGTATTTTCTGGGTTGTTATTTATCATACTGGATCATTTGTATTGCATTGTTTGTATCATGTTGTATTTTGTATTGCAGTTTGTATTTAGTATTCGATGTTGTATTCTGTGCTTGTATGCTTTGTGTTGCACTTTGTATCGCATTGTGCGGATTGCATTTTGTATCATGTTTTTGGTATTGCATTTCACGTATTGGATTTCATGTCCTGTATGATATTTATTGTACAACACGTATTGCGTTGTATGTATTGTAATGTATTTTGTATTGTAATGTATGATGTGGTTTGTATTGTAGGGTTTCGTATGGATTGTATCGTGCATATTGTGTTTTGCATTCTCCTAGATTGTATGTGTTGTATCTGTTGTATTCTCTTGCGTGCGTGCGTTGCATGGGTTGCGTTGTCCTGTATGGGATGTTACGGTATATATTGTATCGTAGTCATTGTCTTGCGTGTACTTTATTCTATGTATTGCATTCTCTGTATTGTCTGGCACTGTAGCTTGTTTTGTACCGTACCTTAGTTTGTATTGTGTACTGTAGTTTCTGTTGTGCTGTGTATTGTATTTCTTATTGTGTTGTGTATTCTAAGTATTGCATGGTATGGTATGGTATTTATCGAATTGCATGTATCGTATTGTATTTATCCTGTTGTATGTATGGGATTCTGTTTTGCATTTGAAGTATTGCACTGTGTTTTCTATTGCATTGTAGGTATTGCACTTCGTATGGCATTGTAGGTATTGCACTTCGTATGGCATTGTAGGTATTGCACTTTGTATGGCATTTTATGCCGTGTATTTCATTCTGCGTGGTGTATCGTGTTGTATTAGATGCTGTTGTATTGAATGTAATATATTGTTTTAAGGCGTGTCACGTATGGTGTGCCTTGCATTGCCTGTGTTGTATTGTGTTTATTGGATTTTCCTTTGTAGGCTATTCTCTGGTATGCATTGTGTGGTCTTTTTTACCTTTCATGTATTGCATGTCACGTATTGTATTTTGTTCTGTAGCGCATTTTGTTTTGTGGTGTATGTAGTATATTTTCTGTAGTGCAGGCACAGAGCCTTTCTCGGGAGCCGCGACCGCCGAGCGCATCTCGGGAGCCGCGACCGCCGAGCGCATCTCATGAGGCAACCCTGCCAAATGCAGATATTGTAACATATGTTATTTATTGTGTTGTATCATGTGGTGTTTTCGTTACTTTATGTCTTGTGTTCTATTGTTTATTCAATGGTACTGTATTTTGTGTTTTCTTCTGTATTGCATTTTGTATTGTGTATTGCATTTTATATCATATTGTTTATTTTAGTGTGTATTCTGTGGTTTTAGGTTGCGTGGTATGTATGGTGTGGTATGTATTGTATGGTACGTATTGTACTGTACGTACTGTAGTTTTGTATTGTGTATTGTATTGTGTATGTATTTTATGTATTGTATAGTCGTGTTGTATTTGTGTATTGTATTGTGTTGTATTTTGCATTGTCTTGTATGTTAGGCATTTGTGTATTGTGCTTATTGTGTGTATGGTACGTGGAGTATTAGAGTTTGTATTGTGTCGTATGTCTTGTCTTTTCTATTGCATTGTATGTATTGTCTTTTATCTGTTGTGGTTTATCGATTGTATTGTCTGTATTGTATTACAAGAATGGTGCTTCATGGGTGGTATTACAAGAATGGTGTTTTATGGGTGGTATTACAAGTATGGTATTTTATGGGTGATATTTGTGGTGTTGTATTGTAGGTGTGGTGGTGTATTCTGTTATACCTATGCTGATGTCCTTTTGTATGAGAATGTATTTTGCCTTGTGGGGCTTTTTTTATTGTGTTGTATTTTTTATTGCATTTTAGTTTGGATTGTATCGTATGGTTTGTATGTATGGTTTGTTATATATAATGTGTGGTATGTATTGTGTTATATTTTTTATTGCTATATACTGTATGTGTTGTAGGTATTGTATTGTAAGGATTGTCCTGTGTGTATTGTGTTGTATGCATTGTATAGACCTTATTGTACTCTAGGTTGTTTTGTGTTGTGTATTGGTTTTTGTATTGCAGTGTGTATTGTATGTGTTGTATGGTGTTTATCGTATTGTTTGTATTGTATAGTATTCCGTAATTTTTTTTTTGTGCTTTCTATTTTGTCTGGTATGTATTGTATTTTGCACTGTATTTGGCATTGTATATATTGTTTTGTACTGTAGTTTGTTTTGTATTGTGTGTTGTATGTATACTGGTGTGACATTTATTTTATGTAGCGTATGGTCTGTATAGTATTGTAGTGTTTTGTATTGTACTGTGCTTGGTCGGTGGTGCAAATAGTGTATGGCATGCTCGTTCTTGCATGTATTGTGTTGCCCTGTATTTTGTGGTTTGTAATGTATTTGGTATTGGCATGTAGTTTGTACTATATTGTTTCTATTGTGTTTTATTTTGTTGGCTGGATCGTAATGTATTGGTATTGTATGCATTTTGTGTATTGTATTGTATTTTTTGTATTGTAATGGTTTTGGTATTGGAATGTATTTTCTCTTGTAATGCAGCATGTATGATATTGTATGTTTGTCACATTAAAGGGACTGTACTTTCGAAATTTGCCTGTCAGCGTCACTGATTGGTGTATCAGAGCCCCAGCAAAAGGACTTGCGCTGAGCAGACGCACCAAATTCAAAACCAGATATTTTATGGAGAGCGACAGAACCACTCTGCTTGACCACTCTGTCAGTCAAGAAGTTTTTCCTAATCCCCAGTCTAAACCTCCCCTGGTGCAAGTGGAGGCCCTTTCCTCTCATTCTATCCTCTAGTTAGATGGGAGAAGAGACCACCCCCCACCTCCCCCCCCACCCCCTTTCAGGTAACTGTCGAGGGCGATAAGGTCTCCCCTCAGCCTCCTCTTCTCCAGACTGCACAAGCCCCCTGTCCTCAGCCGCTCCTCATAAGACTTAAGGTTAATATTGCTAGCAAACTTGATAGTAATACCACAACCCCGGGATAACTTTCACCCGGAGGGCGAGAGGCGCAGCGCTTACCCAGAGAGGCGTCCCTGCCTGGGGTGGAGGAAGAGAACGCAGCCCCTCGACTGGTCCGCCAGGTATCCAGGTTCTTCTCTCCCAATTTAACAACCCTATTCTCCGTCTTTTATCCCCAAAACTACGTGGTTCCCCCTCTATTTGTGGCGCGTAGCATGATTTGCGTGAAGAGATGAGTGCTGTACTGCTAAATGTTTTAGAACCACAGTACAATATAAACTGCATCATAATACAAAGAACACCACCATGCAAAATACATTATCATACAAAATGCATACAGTAGAGTCCACTACTACTGTGCAAGGCAACCCAAATTACAAGACAAGCCATACGATAAAGAAATTAAAAAGCTAAGAGTAATAAGTATAATGCAATGCAAAATGATATGTAGGACCTACAAGACAATACATACAATGCAATACATTGCCTACCATATAATACCTGCAATACCATACACACCAGAAAAAATTCCAGCAATGCAATCCAATCCAAGCACTACACATCATACTACACAATACATACCACGCATACAATACAATAAATACCGTACACTGCATAAATGACATGCAATACTTTGAATTAATACAACAAGTTAAATACAATAACTACACTACCAGGTCATGGAATACATACAATAAATACCATACGATACTATAAATACCATACCATACCCTACAGCACATACCCTGCTGTACGTACCATATTCCACAACACATACCACACAACCCAGTCCAATGCATAACGTACAATAGATACAACACATACAATACAATACGTGCCATATCATACATACACGCACAACACAAACCAAAGCACTCTACAGAACTATCCGATCCATACAACACGACCCATACAACACCATGCAGCAGCGTTGCGTCCTCGTTAGCACCCACGTGAAGGAGCAGGAGCGGGCCATAGACCAGTATACAAAATACAATGCGCACTACGATGCAAAATACGATACAATCAGATAAATAGCATACCGTACCATACACTACACAACGTGCCAAATACAATACAGTACAAAATTGAATAGAACGCAACACCTACAAAACTCTACACACAATGAATACAATACACTAAGTACCATACACTAGTGTGGTGGTTTAAGCCCAGGAATTTAAGAAGGAATTCATTCACCACTTCCCGTCGGCAGGCGGGTGTTCAGCTATCTGCAGGGAAGCCGGGCTCCATCACGCGTAGCGGTTGCTCGCGAAGACAAACGCCATTACTCCGGATGTCCCCCCCTTCCTTCTTCCTCCCCCAGCTTTACATCCTGAGCATGATGTCATATGGTCTGGAATATCCCTTTGGTCAGTCGGGGTCAGCTGTCCCGGCTGTGTCCCCCCCCAACTTCCCGTGCACCCCCAGCCCACTCGCTGGTGGGGTGGTGGAGGAGCAGAAGAGGCCTTGGTGCTGTGTGAGCCCTGCTCAGCAGTAACTAGAACATCCCTGCTTTATCAACATTGTGTCCAGCCCAAATCCAAAACACAGCCCCATACAATCCAAAACACAGCCCCATACTAGCTGCTATGAAGAAAGTGAACCCTATCCCAGCCAAAACCAGCACAACTGGGGAGAATACAATAAACACCATACTGTTGTAAATAGCAGTCCAGAGACCGAGAAAGGTGGCAATCCTGCACTGTAAAGCACATCCATCAGGAAATACGAAAGAAGCTATAGGGAACAGATTAGCTGATAAAGCAGCTAGGGGAATAGCAAAAAAGAATGCCTTACAAATGGCATTACTTCCCACAAAAAGCATTACACTACCAAAAGAGAAACCAAAATATTTGGAGGAAGATGAGAACTTAGGGAAGTTATTAGACGCAAAAAGGAATTTAGCAGGATGGTGGGTCACAGTTCAGGGACAGGTAGTAATCCCCCCACTTCCGATGAGAGAAATATTGCAGGCAAAACATAAAGTGTCATTGGGGCCCAGAAGCATTAATCACCTTTTTAAAGAGATAGGTGGTGTCTATAAGAATGGTAGAAATGGCTAAAATGATTTCTGCCAAGTGTGAAATTTGTTTGCAAAACAATCCGGTGATAAAGAGAAAAGTTCCAATGGGAACCTTGAAATCGGGAGCGCAACCTGGAGACTATGGCAAATCGATTTTTCAGAATTACCCAGACAAAAGGGGTATCGATACATTCTGGTGGGGGTTGATACTTTTACAGGATGGCCTGAAGCTTTTCCTTGTCGGACCAATCAAGGAAAGGAAGTCCTTAAATGGTTGTTACAAGAAATAATTCCAAGATTTGGGGTACCTATTGGAATATCTTCTGCTGGAGGCCCACATTTTGTTGCCGAAGTAGTACGAAATATTAGTAAAGTTCTGGGAATTACTTGGAATTTACATACCCCCTGGAGGCCTCAATCAAGTGGAAAAATAGAAAGAATGAATCAGACATTAAAAAGGCAAATTAGCAAAATATGTCAGGAGACAAATTGGCTACCACAGTTGGTGACTGGCTAAATTACAACGGCCGTTGCGATCTTCCCTATTGGCTTTAGAAACTAACCAGGGGCTGTTGACAAATACATTACCAAAATGGGAAAAGGTGAATGTGGGAGACCATGAATTGATTATAGATGCACTCGGTGTGGTCCAAGATAACCTGTCTTTGGCTCTCAGTTGCATCCAGGCACAACTGTGGGCACAATCAGTGGCTGCTTCAATCCTAAGAGAAGGGGAAAAAGACACTCTTCCCACCAAGATTCGAAAAATAATTTGAGATAGTGCCATTAATGTAGAGAAAAAACTGCAGTCCTGGTGGAATTTGATAAACTTTACCTACGGTCCCGTCACAAGTACAGCCACAACTTTTGTATTAACTATACGCAATGCTTCAATATATTCGATTTACCCTGTTATTGCATTAGGATTAAATCAGAATGGAACCATACTCTATCCATTTGAGCATGGAGTGTGGGCCCAAAAGGTGGGACAGAAGTGGCAAACTGTGGATTTGGAGTCTTGTGTTGTACGAGAACAACAAGGGTTCATCATATCGTCAGGATATCTGTTTAGATACTGAGCAAAATGTTTGTCATTTTGAGACTCGCCCTGATGAAAACCCCCAAACAGTCATTATATATAGTGGTAAGGGATGTGTATATTTGAGAACAGCTTGTGATTTTATAGCTGTAGATGATGTAGTTATAGATACTAGGAATCACTCAAATTTTTGTGTTTGTAATTTCACTAGAATTACAGGATGTGATTTCTCTTATTTGGCCCCAGTCACATCTCACCAGCTTTTGCAATCTAATTATACCTTAATTCAGGGACTGTTGCCTACACCCATTGGAATGACTCTCACTTTAGTGAAACAATTGCTACAACACCAAGATTTAATCAAAATTTTGAAAAAGGTCAGGGAAAAGGGCCAAAGAACTTTAATAACTGTACACCGCAATGTGAAAGAGATACATCGTGTTTTAGAGAGGGTGGAAAAGGATGCGGAACATAAATGGTGGGACACTCTTTTCAGATGGTCACCTACTGCTACAGGCATCCTAAATAAGTTATGCCACCCTATTGTTGTTCTCCTGATATTGATCCTAATCAGCATTGTTCTATCAGTCATATTATATATTATAAATTGGAGGATGATGAATCGATTAACTCATTTGACATCTGTACTTGAAGCACATAATATGCTTAACTGATTCAAAATGAAAGTATTGAAATAATTTTCAAAACTTTCAAAGGGGGGAACTGTTGCAAATATTCTGATTTTTTTTTAATCCAAATATGATTATATATAGAGAGAAAAGGTTAAATTTAATTAATAAATAAATAAGTTAGGATTGTTAAGTTAGAAACAGTAACCGTAGGAACCTCACCAGGGTGTCGCTGTTCCCTACTGAGGAACTAACAGTAACGAGATGGAACGATGAAGAATTGAATAGAAAAGTCTTGTTGGAGTGCTGTGACAATGTGACCTGATATGCACCAGTGATGCTGCTTGGAAAATTCCTTACTCTTCCCATCTTGATTCCAATATTAAGAATGCCAATCAATAGATACTAATAGAAGTAACCATTGGTTATTCCTAAGTCTGGATATTGATAGAAAAGTATAATCTAGAGAGCGATTAATAAAGATTAAATTATATCTATATTCTGTATAAGGGTAACTAGGTATGATCTATCTCTGATTTAATCATAAACTAGCTATGAACAATGTAGCATTGTGAAGAGGTAGAATTTGCTTGTCAAGAGAATGATAAGTTGTAGGCCTGGTCAGTAAACCCGGGAAAACTTAAGAAGATTCCAAGAATGGGATTTTGCAACCAACCTGAGCATGCGCAAAGATTGGGTTCAACTAAAGGGCACCATGAGGAAGACTATGGACGACCACCAGAGGACCTTAGACGACCACCTGTGTACCTGAAGGCGCATGCGTCACGAGCGTTTACATATATTAATGAGTTCTCGGAAATTGTATGAATATGTTAATTGTTTCTTGGAAAGATGATGACTATGTATATTTTGATTGTCTATAACTTTTGCAGCGGAGAAACTAAGCACGCACACTAGGTGGAGCGATCCCCTGTGCGTCCAGCGCTGCAATAAAGAAGAGCCTGCTCACCTACGTACATTGTGTAGATGAGTTTTTATATTACAGATTTGTAACAACACCATACAATAAAAGGTCTACAATACAAAAAATTCAATACATACAATACCATAGGTTCAAGAAAATAGAATAAGTGCAATATAAAAGACAGTACAACACAAAATAGACTACAACAGGAAATACAACGTAATACATAGAATACAACACACAGAATACATTACATACCATACCAGACAACAGGTACAATAAAATACCATACAGTATATACCATGCAGTTCCATACCATATGAAATGCAGTACACAGAATAAAATACAGCTCGTACCATGCCGTACCGTACCGTACCATAACATACCATTCCTACACTGCAGTACATAGAATGAATCCTGTATCTAAAATGCACACAATGCAATAAATACATTTAATATTATAACAAAGCATGCAATACATACAATAAATACCATACGATAACTACCATAACATACAATATATACCATGCCATACAATACGTGCAATGTTAAAAAAACACACACTACATCATGACACACAATACAAACCAAACCATCCCATCCCATCCCATCCCATCCCATCCCATCCCATCCCATCCCATCCCATCCCATCCCATCCCATAGAATGCATACCATCCAATTCAAGACATAAAATACCATACACTACATACACATACAATTTATACTCTATCTATATCTATTTCACACGCATTACAAAAAATAGATTTAATACTTTAACATACCATGCAATACATGCAATACAACAAATACCGTAGAATAACTACCATACCATAGAATAACTACCATGCCATACAATACATACAATGTAAAAACCCCATATCATACAGGAGACACCATACGATACAAAACATACTGTGCCACGCCGTACCGTACCATCCCATCCCATCCCATCCTGTACATTAAATACCATACCATACCAAACAGGCAAGACGCAATGCAATAGAAAATGCAATAGACAAGAAAATGCAATGGAATATAAAGTACAAAACAACGTTTACAGTATGATACGCAGGTGCCTTAAAATACAATGCAACACGTACAACACATACCGTAGGATACATACATACTCTAAAAGACATACAATACTGTAGAATGCCATGTACAAAATACAATAGAGTACACTACAAAATGCAATCGAATACAAAATACAACGGAGAATACAATACACACAGGAGAATACAGAACAATTCATGCAATACAATAGAAAACCTAGTAGAGTACGCGGAAGACCTGTATGAACCATTCCCACGCCTCTTTTTCATGTCGATGCCCCATGCGTTACGTTACAAGAGAAGACGTTACAATACAGTACAGCAAATACCACACTGGACACCACATCCATTACGTACAATACGATACACACAATGCCATGCGTACAGTGCGGAATACAATACGCACGAGAGATTGCATACTGATAACAGAGGGACCATGTTTTGAAATAATTTGGTAGTTAGCTGACGCTCTTGACAGACGCAATGTGGGCAATTGCCGAAGTAGCCCGGGACTGTAGGTGCTGGGTGCAGGGAAAGAGGAGCTTAAAGACAAAAACTGGTGAAGAGCTGGTTCTCAAGGCCAGGACTGAGCATAATGAGATGAGAAAGAACCGCGCAGGCGCAAGAAGCAAGTTTAAGTAGCGGACACAAGCAAACGCCCCCCCGAGACCCCTGAGGACCCCCTCAAGAATTCTGAACGGCATGAGTAAAAGCGTATTGCATTCAATACGCTTCATACAGTACATGGAGCAATGTAGACATACAGCAATGCATACAATAAAATACAGAAACTACAATAAACAATAGAATGCAATAGAAGGTCTAAAACACAATACTTACAATACAATGCATTACATAAACTGCAGTCCAATACCTACAGTATGGTACGTACAATACAACATACAATACAAACCAATGTACAATATAATACCTACTATTCATACAAGATGTAGAATACGTACCATACCCTAGAAGACAACACATGCAATACAGAGAGTACCCGTGGGCAGGTCCCAGCCGATTCTGTAGCTGGTATTGATAATGCAGGTTCAAGAACTTTGATGGTAAAAGGGTGAGGATAGCAACGCCACCTGTCCTGTTAGTAACACTGCAACTTTTCCTGTAGTTTTCCTGCATTTAATTGATTTGGATAATTGGATTTGGGGGGCTGGGAGCCCTTGAGGGCTGGCGCATGCCCCAGCTGATGGCCCAGTCCTGGTTTGGCCATCCCCCGAGGCACTCTGCAGGGTCACCGACACGGTGCTGGCCTCTTGTTGGCTGGAGAGGCCTCGGTGCTGCTGGCCCTCCTCTTTGGGGGTCGCTGTGGCCCCCCAAGGGAGCGTTCAGTGCCCTGGCTGGAAGTGGAGGGCCCGGGCACAGCCTCCCCTGCCTCCTCTGGGGGCTCTTCTTGCTCTGCAGGGGTGGCAATGGGAGCAGAGAAATGGCTGCCGGGACCCCCACCAATGGCAGCAGATGAGGTGCCGGGGAGCTCGTCCGTGCTGGATCTTGCCGGGCTGGTGGAGGGGGCTGGGCTGGGGGCAAGAGACCCTCCTGGGGAGGCAGCAGGGCCTGAGGCACGCGTGGGGCTGCCCTCCTGCCCCACGGCAACACGGGCGTCCTGCCCGCCCCGCAGATGACGGGCCTCCCTGCTGCGCCGTCGCAGCTCTCTCCCGACGTTGCTCTGGATGCCCGTGGCAGTGCCCTCCAGCACGGCTGCCTCCAACACCCCGTTGCCAAAGATCTCCTCCGCCTCCTGACGGACCCAGGACTGCAGGGTCTGGAGGAGCGTTGGGTTGCTCTGGAAATGGTTCATCCAGTTTGGGGGCTGGAGGCCGCCCACAGCACCCCTGAGCACCCCTTCTGCAGCCCACCGTTGGGGTGCTCTGGGTTGATGGAGGTTGTGGGTGGCTGGGCGGCTGGGAGCTCCTCCCGCCTGGCGGACGATGACGGAAGATGGCACGGATGGTGTGACGACGTGCTCCAGGTAGTCATCGTCCGCCCGCACCGAGTGCAGGATGGAGAGGATCTTCCTCTTGCAGAGGGGGCACTCGGGCTTGCTCTCAGCCCACCGCAGGATGCACGGGTAGCAGAAGCGGTGGAGGCATGGCATCACAAAGCTGGCCTCCTCCCAGCTGTCCAGGCAGATGGGACAGCGGTCGTCCAGCTCCGTGGCCATGCTCTCCACTCGCTGCGGTGGGCTGGGGGGAGCCGACGATGACGAGTCGCTCCCTCTCACGAGGGCTGCAGCAGCGGGTATCATGCAAGAAAAGGAAGAGAGGCCACGGTCACTGGCCGGCTTGGGGAGGGGTGGAAGAAATGCCCAGGTCCCTCCTGAAGGAAACCCTCCCAGCTCCCCAGGGTGAAGTTTCCCCACCCAGCTCACCGCTGCTGCTGCGAGCGCGCCTCCTGGGTGCCCCGGCTGCCTCCACCTGGCAGGGCCGGGGAAAATCCTTTGAAGGCTCTGGGGTCGGGTACTGAGAGCTGCAAGGAGCAACTCCCCGAGCACGACACCAGCACCAAGGCCTTGCTCAACACCCCACACCTCGCCGACTGCTCAGCTGGAGTGCTGGCACCAGGGTGAGCAGGGTGAGCCTTGGATTCCTGGTCACATTCCGTGGCTTGGGGACGTCACAGTCCAGCGCCAGGTGACATTAGAGCCTCTTGCTCAGAGAAGTCTCCGTCCATCCCTTGGTGACAACAGAACCCGTCGCTCAGGGACTCCCTGACATCAGAAGCCATCGCGCAGGGGCATCACAACTGGCCGTCCTCGCCCACGGCGCTCGCCCCGGCAGCGCTGCAGCCCCAGCACACGCGTCTGGGGTTACCGCAGAGCCAGTGCCCACTCCATCCCCCCATCTCTTGGCTTGTGTTCGGCATCGCTGTTTCATGCCAGTCACTGAGGCCTCGTCCGTGTCTTCCCAGGGCTCCGTCAGGTCGCTCTCGCCATGGCAGACATCTCCAGGCACATACGGCAAGAGGCTTCACTCGGTAGCACCTCGTGCCTCCCTGGGAGGCTGCAGGACAAAGTCCCACAGCCTCTCCCCACTCTCCAGCATTGCTGGCCAGCCCTCGGGGCTCCCCTGCTTCCTCCCACGCGGCCTCATAGGCAGCACTTGGCTCGCTCTGGCAGGACTTCTGCTGCCTCTCTCCCCTAGCAGAAGGCACAAGGATGAGCCATCCCCTCTGCTCAGCACCCATCAGGCCTCATGTAGGCACTACGTCCTCTTTGGGGTCCCGGAGACAGGTTGATAGAGCAGAGGGGCTCAGGGGAGGCAAGGAGGGTCTGTGGGTCTGGGGCTGGTTCAGCATGGAGCAGAGAAGGCACCGGGGCACCTCACAGCACACCCCAGTGCCTATGGGGAAGGGGATGGGGACAGGTTCTTCCCAGCACTGCCTGATGGGAGGGGCGGAGACGGTGGCACCTCCTGAAACTAGAGAGGTTCAGGCTGCAGAGAAGGAAGAAAAACCAAAATCCCTGTGAGGATCGTGGAGCACTGGAGTGGGTTGTCCAGAGAGGTTGTGGGATCCCTGAGCCTGCAGGTCTTCAAGACCTGAGTGGCCACAACCCAGAGCACAACTGTCACACGCCCGTGAAGGGATGCTCGCTGGCGTCCTGCAAGAGCAAGCGTTGCACGTGGGCAATACAGCACAGTTTTCCAAAGGTGTAACAGCTTCCAGAAGGTTTTGACTTTCTGGTTTCATTTGGTTCAGCAGCTTCCACATTTATTTAGCACAGCTTAGCATAGCATAACATAGCACAGCATAGCATAGGATAGCATAGGACAGGATAGGATAGCATAGGATAGGGTAGCATAGGGTAGGATAGCATAGGATAGGATAGCATAGGATACAGATAGGATAGGATAGTTTATTTCTAGTTGGGAGGGACCTACAACAATCGCGCAGTCCAACTGCCTGATCTCTCCAGGGCTGACCAGCAGTTGAAGCCCATTACGAAGGGCATTGTCCAAATGTCTCTTTTTAAGGCACTGAGAGGCATGGGGCATCGACATGAAAAAGAGGCGTGGGAATGGTTCATACAGGTCTTCCGCGTACTCTACTGCATTGTATTGTATGGTACGGTATTGTATGGTATTTATTCTATTGTATTGTATGCATTTCATGGAATGGCATGCTAATTCTTGTATTTATGGTATTTTATCTATTTTACATGCTGGATTAATTATATGTATTGTATGCGTTTTATACATTGTATTAATTCTATGTCTTGTACTATATCTATTTTATCGTATCGTATGGTATGGACTGTCCTATATGCATTGTGTCTTTTATTGTAGAGCATATATTGAATTTTTATGGTATTTTGTATTGCATTGTATTTTGTATCTGTTGTGTTCTATGGTATTTACGGTTTTGTATATATTGCATTGCATTCCAATGTATATACTGTAGGTGTTGCATTGCATTTTATTTCTTGTAGCGTGTTTTGGATTACATTGTAATCTATGTACTGTATGTGTTGTGTTTTACTGTACCGTATGGTATTTATGCTATTGTATGTGTTGCACTGTATCTTAAGATGTTCTTGGGTTTTTTGCATTGTATTACATCGTATGGTATTTTCTTATTTTAGGATTTCTAAATATTATTGTATTGTATTGTATTATGGTTTGTATTGTATTTTGTACCGTGTATTGTATTGCATATTGCAGTGTATTGTGCATTCTGTGTATTGTACGGTATGGTATGGATTGTATGGTATTGTCTATATTGTATGGTATTGTCTTTATTGCATGGTATGTATCGTACGTATGGCGTGTTGTATCAAATGCATGTATCGTATTGCAATGTATGGTCCGGTCCGGTCCGGTTTGTATTGTATGTATCGTGTTGTATGTATTGTATTGTAAGAATTGTTTTGTGCTCCAGTTTGATTTGTATTGTGTGTTGGATTTTGTATTGTACTGTTGATTGTCCGTATGGTATATGGTATGTATTGTAATTTATGTACCTGTATTGTGTGTATTGTATTGTCTGCATTGTATGGAATGTGTTTTGTGTTGTATCTCATATTGTATGTACTGTATTGTATTTTCTAGAGTAATGGTTTTTGTACTGTCTTTGTATTGTATTGTATTTCGTACGGTAGTTTGTATTGCATTGTCTTGTGTGCATTGTATGCGATAGGTTGTATTTTGTACTGTATTTTGTATGGCGTTGTAGTGTATGGATTGTATGCGTTGTGTTGTAGGGTACGGTATGTACTGTTTGTATTGTCTTTGTGTTTATTGCGTTTTTGGGCATTGCTTGTATTTTATGGTATGGTGTGTACCGTATAGTGTTTATTATACAGCTCGGTATGTATTCCATGGTATGGTATGGTCCTTATTGCATGTATTTTGTACATTGTATTAGTACTATATATTGTATTTACATATATTGTATGTAGTGTGTAGTATGGTATAGTATTTATAGGATGGTATGGCATGTATTGTACGACATGTATGTCTTGTATCCTACTGTATTGTATTGTATTGCTGTTTTCGGTATTGCTTGTTTTGTATGGGAGGTATTGTGTTGTATTGTGTGTATTTTATTGCACTTGTGCGTTGTATTTTCAGTGGTATGGTGCTGTACGATAGGCTAAGCTTTTCTATGCATTGTATGGCATCATACGTGCTGCACATATTGTATGGTATGGTATGTATTGCATGCTCTTTATTGGATTGTTTGTAGGGTATTGCATAGATTGTACTACACGTGTTGTGTTTTCTGCATTGTGTGCATTGTACGTATTGTACATTTGGTATGTATCTTATATATTTTATGCATTGTATGCATTGTGTTGTACTGTATCTATTCTAGTTATTGTAGTGTCTGTATTGTCTTCCCTTTATTGCATATATTCTTTCGTGGTTTGTATTTTATATAGTGTACGGGATGGTATTTATTGACTTGTACGCATTTATTGCATCGTACGTATTGTACTGTATGTGTTGTATTGGAATGTTGTAATGCATGTGTTGTAATTTTTGCATTGTATTTTTTGTATTTATTGTATTGTATTTTGTATTGAATGATATGGCATGGTATGGTAAGGATTGTATGGCAGGATCTGGTAGGTTTTCTATTGTATTGCAGGAATTGTTCTGTATTCTCCTGTGTGTATTGTATGTGTATGTGTATGTGTATGTGTATTAATGGGCTTCAACTGCTGGTCAGCCCTGGAGAGATCAGGCAGTTGGACTGCGCGATTGTTGTAGGTCCCTCCCAACTAGAAATAAACTATCCTATCCTATCTGTATCCTATGCTATCCTATCCTATGCTATCCTACCCTATGCTACCCTATCCTATGCTATCCTATCCTGTCCTATCCTATCCTATGCTATGCTGTGCTATGTTATGCTATGCTAAGCTGTGCTAAATAAATGTGGAAGCTGCTGAACCAAATGAAACCAGAAAGTCAAAACCTTCTGGAAGCTGTTACACCTTTGGAAAACTGTGCTGTATTGCCCACGTGCAACGCTTGCTCTTGCAGGACGCCAGCGAGCATCCCTTCACGGGCGTGTGACAGTTGTGCTCTGGGTTGTGGCCACTCAGGTCTTGAAGACCTGCAGGCTCAGGGATCCCACAACCTCTCTGGACAACCCACTCCAGTGCTCCACGATCCTCACAGGGATTTTGGTTTTTCTTCCTTCTCTGCAGCCTGAACCTCTCTAGTTTCAGGAGGTGCCACCGTCTCCGCCCCTCCCATCAGGCAGTGCTGGGAAGAACCTGTCCCCATCCCCTTCCCCATAGGCACTGGGGTGTGCTGTGAGGTGCCCCGGTGCCTTCTCTGCTCCATGCTGAACCAGCCCCAGACCCACAGACCCTCCTTGCCTCCCCTGAGCCCCTCTGCTCTATCAACCTGTCTCCGGGACCCCAAAGAGGACGTAGTGCCTACATGAGGCCTGATGGGTGCTGAGCAGAGGGGATGGCTCATCCTTGTGCCTTCTGCTAGGGGAGAGAGGCAGCAGAAGTCCTGCCAGAGCGAGCCAAGTGCTGCCTATGAGGCCGCGTGGGAGGAAGCAGGGGAGCCCCGAGGGCTGGCCAGCAATGCTGGAGAGTGGGGAGAGGCTGTGGGACTTTGTCCTGCAGCCTCCCAGGGAGGCACGAGGTGCTACCGAGTGAAGCCTCTTGCCGTATGTGCCTGGAGATGTCTGCCATGGCGAGAGCGACCTGACGGAGCCCTGGGAAGACACGGACGAGGCCTCAGTGACTGGCATGAAACAGCGATGCCGAACACAAGCCAAGAGATGGGGGGATGGAGTGGGCACTGGCTCTGCGGTAACCCCAGACGCGTGTGCTGGGGCTGCAGCGCTGCCGGGGCGAGCGCCGTGGGCGAGGACGGCCAGTTGTGATGCCCCTGCGCGATGGCTTCTGATGTCAGGGAGTCCCTGAGCGACGGGTTCTGTTGTCACCAAGGGATGGACGGAGACTTCTCTGAGCAAGAGGCTCTAATGTCACCTGGCGCTGGACTGTGACGTCCCCAAGCCACGGAATGTGACCAGGAATCCAAGGCTCACCCTGCTCACCCTGGTGCCAGCACTCCAGCTGAGCAGTCGGCGAGGTGTGGGGTGTTGAGCAAGGCCTTGGTGCTGGTGTCGTGCTCGGGGAGTTGCTCCTTGCAGCTCTCAGTACCCGACCCCAGAGCCTTCAAAGGATTTTCCCCGGCCCTGCCAGGTGGAGGCAGCCGGGGCACCCAGGAGGCGCGCTCGCAGCAGCAGCGGTGAGCTGGGTGGGGAAACTTCACCCTGGGGAGCTGGGAGGGTTTCCTTCAGGAGGGACCTGGGCATTTCTTCCACCCCTCCCCAAGCCGGCCAGTGACCGTGGCCTCTCTTCCTTTTCTTGCATGATACCCGCTGCTGCAGCCCTCGTGAGAGGGAGCGACTCGTCATCGTCGGCTCCCCCCAGCCCACCGCAGCGAGTGGAGAGCATGGCCACGGAGCTGGACGACCGCTGTCCCATCTGCCTGGACAGCTGGGAGGAGGCCAGCTTTGTGATGCCATGCCTCCACCGCTTCTGCTACCCGTGCATCCTGCGGTGGGCTGAGAGCAAGCCCGAGTGCCCCCTCTGCAAGAGGAAGATCCTCTCCATCCTGCACTCGGTGCGGGCGGACGATGACTACCTGGAGCACGTCGTCACACCATCCGTGCCATCTTCCGTCATCGTCCGCCAGGCGGGAGGAGCTCCCAGCCGCCCAGCCACCCACAACCTCCATCAACCCAGAGCACCCCAACGGTGGGCTGCAGAAGGGGTGCTCAGGGGTGCTGTGGGCGGCCTCCAGCCCCCAAACTGGATGAACCATTTCCAGAGCAACCCAACGCTCCTCCAGACCCTGCAGTCCTGGGTCCGTCAGGAGACGGAGGAGATCTTTGGCAACGGGGTGTTGGAGGCAGCCGTGCTGGAGGGCACTGCCACGGGCATCCAGAGCAACGTCGGGAGAGAGCTGCGACGGCGCAGCAGGGAGGCCCGTCATCTGCGGGGCGGGCAGGACGCCCGTGCTGCCGTGGGGCAGGAGGGCAGCCCCACGCGTGCCTCAGGCCCTGCTGCCTCCCCAGGAGGGTCTCTTGCCCCCAGCCCAGCCCCCTCCACCAGCCCGGCAAGATCCAGCACGGACGAGCTCCCCGGCACCTCATCTGCTGCCATTGGTGGGGGTCCCGGCAGCCACTTCTCTGCTCCCATTGCCACCCCTGCAGAGCAAGAAGAGCCCCCAGAGGAGGCAGGGGAGGCTGTGCCCGGGCCCTCCACTTCCAGCCAGGGCACTGAACGCTCCCTTGGGGGGCCACAGCGACCCCCAAAGAGGAGGGCCAGCAGCACCGAGGCCTCTCCAGCCAACAAGAGGCCAGCACCGCGTCGGTGACCCTGCAGAGTGCCTCGGGGGACAGCCAAACCAGCACTGGGCCATCAGCTGGGGCATGCGCCAGCCCTCAAGGGCTCCCAGCCCCCCAAATCCAATTATCCAAATCAAGTAAATGCAGGAAAACTGCAGGAAAAGTTGCAGTGTTACTAACAGGACAGGTGGCGTTGCTATCCTCGCCCTTTTTGGCTTTGTTGCGGGGAGGGGTGGCATGTTGACACCGAGGGCTGCTTCTACGCATGCCAGGTACTGTTCCCTTGTTCCCCACGAAGGCAAGTGCTGCCCAGCTCCAGGCCTGCATCTCTGCACCTGCTCCCGGGGCAGATGTTTCCAGATGGAGGGTCTCCAGGGCCAGCCCGTGCCCCATCGCTCATCATGTCCTGGGGCTCTGCTCTCCTACCAGCCTGCACTGCTGGCTGCAGCCTTGCTATGGCGGCACCCAAATCCCTCCTCCTGCACCGACTCACAACTCGGTGCTGCACTCTGCATCAACCTAGCGTCGTACCCTGCCAAGGCAGGAGCTCCAAGAACTTCAACAAGGGGAAGCGCAAAGTCCTGCACGTGGGGAGGGACAACCCCAGGCACATGGGGCGGGCTGCCCGGCTGGAAAGCAACCTGGGAAAGGTGACACCATGCTGCTGCCATCGAGCACAGCCTTTCTTCCAACCATGCTGCGCTTGCCGAACTCTTCCAACAGTCTCGCTCCCTCCAGATGTGAAACTGTACTCGTACATCGATGATATTCTGATTGGAGGGACCTCCCCTGAAAAAGCGGGGGGAGCAGCAGGAGCAGTATGGCAAGCATTACATGAAGCAGAAGTTGAGATCCCACCTGAGAAATGTCAGGAACCAAGCAGAGAAGTAAAATTTTTAGGTGCTTGGTGGATTGCAGGTAGTGCAGCGATTCCACCGGACACCCTAAGTAAAAGAGAACAATTGCAGATGCCCCAATCTAGGAAGGAATTACAACAGCTTATGGATACTTTTGGGTGCTGGAGGAAACACGTACCTGTTTGATTTGTGATCATTGCTTGCCTGCTCTCCTCGCTTTTACGAAAAGGAAAACCCTAGAAATGGAACTCAGAACATGAAGAGGCAGCCGGAACTCTGATGCGGGAATTAAAGACATATCAGGCCGTCCCCATGTGCCCGAAGATGAGCCGGCGGGGAAGACGACCAGCCTGGCTGAGCAGAGAGCTTTGGACGGAACTCCGGAAAAAAAGAGAGTTTATGACCTTTGGAAGAAGGGGCAGGCAACTCAGGAGGACTTCACGGATGCTGCGAGGTTTTGCGGGGAGAAAATTACAAGGGCCAAAGCCCAGCTAGAACTTAACCTGGCGCCCGCCGTAAAAGGCAACAAAAAATGTTGCTGTAAATACATTAGCAACAAAAGGAGGGCTAAGGAGAATCTTCGTCCTCTCCTGGACGCGTCAGGAAACATAGAGACAAAGGATGAGGAAAAGGCTGAGGTACTTAATGCCTTCTTTGCCTCAGTCTTTAAGAGTAAGACGAGCTGTCCTCCGGGTCCCCAGCCCCCTGAGCTGGAAGATAGGGGCGGGGAGCAGAATGAAGCCCCCACAATCCAAGGGGAAATGGTTAGCGTCCTGCTACACCACTTAGACACACCCAAGTCTCTGGGACCGGATGGGATCCACCCAAGGGTCCTGAGGGAGCTGGCAGAAGAGCTCACCAAGCCACTTCCCATCATCTACCAGCAGTTGTGGCTAGCTGGGGAGGTCCCAGTTGACTGGAGGTTAGCAAATGTGAGGCCCCGGAGGAGGCCTGGGAGGCTGTGCCCGGGCCCTCCACTTCCAGCTGGGGCAGTGAACGCTCCCCTGGGGGGTGTGCTGGTTTTGGCTGGGGTAGAGTTAATTTTCTTCATAGCAGCTAGTATGGGGCCATGTTTCGCATTTGTGCTGGAAACAGTGCTGATAAAGCAGGGATGGTTTTGTTCCTGCTGAGCAGTGCTTACCCCGAGTCAAGGCCCCTTCTGCTCCTCCACCACCCCACCAGCGAGTGGGCTGGGGGTGCACAAAAAGTTGGGAGGGGACACAGCCGGGACAGCTGACCCCGACTGACCAAAGGGATATTCCATGCCATATGACATCATGCTCAGGATATAAAGCTGGGGGAGGAAGAAGGAAGGGGGGGGACACTCAGAGTAATGGCGTTTGTCTTCCCAAGCAACCGTTACGCGTGATGGAGCCCGGCTTTCCTGGAGATGGCTCAACACCCGCCTGCCGATGGGAAGTGGTGAATGACGTCCTTGTTTTGCTTTGCTTGCCTGCGCGGCTTTTGCTTTCCCTATCAAACGGTCTTTACCTGAACCCACCAGTCTTCTCACTTTCACTCTGCTGATTCTCTCCCCCATCGCACCTGGGGGGAGTGAGCGAGCGGCTGTGTGGTGCCTAGTTGCCAGCTGGGCTTAAACCACAACAGTGCCTTGGGGGGCCACAGCGACCCTCGAAGAAGAGGGCCAGCAGCACCGAGGCCTCTCCAGCCAACAAGAGGCCAGCACCACGTCAGTGATCCTGGAGGGTGCCTCGGGGGATGGCCAAACCAGGACTGGGCCATCAGCTGGGGCGTGCGCCAGCCCTCAAGGGCTCCCAGCCCCCCAAATCCAATTATCCAAATCAAATAAATGCAGGAAAAAGTTGCAGTGTTACTAACAGGACAGGTGGCGTTGCTATCCTCACCCTTTTACCATCAAAGTTCTTGAACCTGCATTATCAATACCAGCTACAGAATCGGCTGGGACCTGCCCACGGGTACTCTCTGTATTGCATGTGTTGTCTTCTAGGGTATGGTACGTATTCTACATCTTGTATGAATAGTAGGTATTATATTGTACATTGGTTTGTATTGCATGTTGTATTGTACGTACCATATTGTAGGTATTGGACTGCAGTTTATGTAATGCATTGTATTGTAAGTATCGCATTTTAGACCTTCTATTGCATTCTATTGTTTATTGTAGTTTCTGTATTTTATTGTATGCATTGCTGTATGTCTACATTGCTCCATGTACTGTATGAAGCGTATTGAATGCAATAATAGTGAATGAAGGGTTAAATCACTGATGGTCCCTGGCTGAGACCCTACTGTGATACATAAAAGCTTTACTTGTATAGTTTTAGTTATTTGCTGAGCAGAGTTGATAACAGGATGTTTCAAGACGTGTAACTCCCTTCCTGACAAGATCAAATGGGCCTTGAGGTAGCTCGTTATGCCTCCTGAATATATCATTGATAACAGGGACTCGAGACGTTTGTGTCAAGATAAGTGCCAAAGAAGTAGTTCAAACTGACCCTTTTGTAACATTCTGAGGCCAAAGGATGGATGAGCCTATTCCATGACCACGTATGGACAAAGGAAGCCCGAAGTTCAATTAGCGGACAGTGTGAGGAAGACTATGAACGACCACCAGAGGGTGAAAAGACCCTAACCCTAATTTTACTGCCCGTGCTTGGACTATGCAAATGAATTCCGGGAACTCATCCACATAAGACCGCCCTTTTTAGAATTCTGATGAATATGTATGATTTTGCTGTATATGAACTGAGGTGCTTTGCTAACCCGTTGGAGCACTCGTGGTGGACAAATCCCCAGTGCTGCCCAGCGCTGTATTAAAGAATGCCTGCTTAATAACAAACTAGTTGTTATTGAGTTATTCATCGCGGAAAACCGTCCCGATCGCGGGCTCGGTACCGACTTTGTTGTTTCAGTTTTGGCGACCCAGATGGGACCATCTCTGTCCGGCTGCAGGAACCTCTGAGTCGGCGACTCCCTAGGCCGGCCCCGGAGAATTCTCTGGAGGGACTCACCGATTCAGCGGATCCTCGCGGGGGCAGACAAGGACCTCTGGTAAGAATAAGGCATTCTTTTTGGTTTGGGACTGGTCATTTGAAGCTGCTCATAAGTCGCGGTTCGTGAGAACCCCGCCGGGCGGCATACAACTGCATGTATGATTTGTATTAATCACTTGGTTACTACGTTGCATGGTTTGTAGTGATCATTTGGTTAGTACGGTCATTTGGTTGTGCATTTGTATTTGATTGCAGTTCACATATGTGTGTGTGATGCACACATATGTCTGATATACGCGTATTTGAAAATCTTTCATCAGCCTAAGTTGACATTTGTTACCCGGGAGTTAATAGTTGTTATTTTATCTGTGATAGTAATTGTCAGTTTTGTGTAGTGTTCGTGCCCCGACCCCTGTCCTTGTGTCCTATAAATTTAGAATGGGGAACCAACAAGGCGGAGTGTTGAAAAAGAGCCCTTTGGGCTGCATTTTAGACCACTGGAAAGATATCGGGGGACCACCTGGAGGGACTGTAAATCATAAGACATTACTTAAATATTGTAACCTGTGGTGGCCTTTGTACAAGCTAGATGATGGAGAAAAATGGCCTTTTAACGGAACTTTAAAGTACAACACTTTGTTGCAGCTTATGTTATTTCTGCGCTGAGAAGGAAAATGGGATGAAGTGGTTTATGCAGGTATGTTTTCCACTTTGCGAAATCACCCTGAATGGCAAAAAGAATGTGGAATCAATTTAGCACCCCAGGACCCTATGGTCCTGGCGATAGAAAAAGAGAACAATAAGCAAAATTGGAAGCTAAAAAGGATGCTGCTCGGCTTGCAGCATTGGGCAAAGATGTTTAAAGACTGGTTCACAGAATGAGAGATTAGAGGATTGCTTGCCTCCACCAGAAGGAGAAGGTGATAGAGAAGGAGATGCTGGTGCTGTTGGGGGTTGAAAAATCAGGACCCTGATTGGGAGGATGTGGATGCAATGTTGGATGCGGTGTTTAGTGAGTGAGAGAAGCAGATGGTTGTGAGAGTGGCTAGAACCCAGGTACAGGCTCTGCTTTTGGCTGGAACTCTGACGGGAACAGTGGATCCAATTACTAATCCCGGTTGGGACCCTAATCAGACGGGAGACCGGAATTTGTTAGTGCGGTACAGGGAATGGATTGCTTATGGAACAAGAAATGCTGTCCCAAAATCAGTGAATTGGTCCATATTCCTGTTTTTGGGACAGTCGGCGGATGATATCAGGAGAAAGTTACAGAAAGTGCAAGGGACAGATATGAGAGATTTAGAGAAATTGTTGGAGGCTGCTTGGCAAGTGTGTCGGAATAGGGATAGTCAGAAAGGGAGAGTAATGAGCAAAACAATTGCCAATGCTACAGCGGCTGCCTTACGCACCACAGGGGGCCAGGTACCCCCTCGGAACCCATCAAGAAATAACACTGTTGGAGGGAGGGGGGCCATGAGAAGCGGTGTAAGTGCCCCACCTGGGGGAAATCAACCCCTCCTGAAAGATCAGTGTGCTTACTGCAAGCAAGTGGGGCATTGGAAAAGGGATTGCCCGAGGCTGGGCAAGCCGGTGATGGTAACAGATGTAGAAGATGATTGACGGGGACCAGAGGAATCTTCCCTAGCAGAGCCCTTGGTAAAAGTTCAGCTAGGGAAAGAAAAGAAACCTGTAAAATCTTTAATAGATACAGGTGCTCCGTTTTCAGTGTTGAATCAGACCTTATTACCTGTGAGTAGGCAAACTGTTAATATTGTAGGAGCAACTGGACAGGTTGAGAAGGCATTCTTTCTGAAACCATTAAAATTCAAAACTGGGAAAAGCATAGGGATTCATAAATTCCTCTACCTGCCTGAGGCTCCTAAACCACTTTTGGGAAGGGACTTATTAGAACAACTGAATGCCAAAATAAGATTTAGAAATGGAGAAATTGAATTTAAAATACCAGACGAAAACCACATTGAAATTTTAAGTTTGGCTCTTACTGAACCCCAAATTGGGGAAGAAAGAATTCCACAAGAAATAAAAGACCAGGTATACCCAGGAGTATGGGCCTCAGGGATACCTGGAAAGGCTAAAAAATGCAGAATTGGTTGTTGTTAAACTCAAAGAGGGAGCACGACCTGTTAGGGTGAAGCAGTATCCTCTGAAATTGGAAGACAGGCGAGGGGTGAAAAACATTATAGAAGAGTTTATAAAATTTGAATTATTAATTGAATGTTCTTCAGAATATAACACTCTTATTCTACCTGTCAAAAAGCCTCAATTAGTACAAGACCTGAGGGCAATAAATAAGATAGTGGAAGATTTACACCCGGTAGTGGCAAACCCAGGCACCTTATTGACTACTTTAAAGGAAACCTGTGAATGGTTCACAGTATTAGATCTGAAAGATGCATTCTTTTGCCTCACGTTGGCCCCTGAAAGCCGCAATTTATTTGCCTTTGAATGGGAAAACCCTGATTCAGGACGAAAAACCCAACTAACCTGCACAGTGCTACCTCAAGGATTTAAAAACAGCCCCACAATCTTTGGAAATCAATTAGCTAAAGAATTAGAGGCCTGGGAAAGACCTCCGGGAAATGGGAATTTTTTGCAATATGTGGATGATATCTTGATAGCCACAGAAACGAATGAAGAATGTAAAGAATGGACTGTGAGTTTGTTGAATTTTCTTGGACTAAGTGGTTACCGAGTCTCATTACAGAAACCCCAGATCCTGAAGAAAGAAGTAATATACTTGGGATTTGTGATTTCCAAGGGACAGAGACAGCTCGGAAAAGACCGAAAAGAAGCTATTTGCAGGACTCCAGAACCAACCAGGGTAAAAGAGCTTCGAACCTTTTTGGGAATGACAGGTTGGTGCCGATTATGGATTTATAATTATGGACTTATGGTGAAACCATTATACGAACTACTGGAAAACAGCCAGACACAATTAGTATGGACTGACGAAGCTAGAAGGGCATTTAAAAAAATTGAAATTGGAACTAATGAGGGCTCCAGCTTTGGGCCTGCCTGATATAACAAAGCCCTTCCGGCTGTTTTCGTATGAAAGGCAAGGAGCGGCTTTGGGAATTCTGGCTCAGAAGCTGGGTCCTTATAAGCGAGCAGTAGCTTACTTTTCTAAACAATTGGATGAAGTGAGTAAAGGATGGCCAGGTTGCCTTCGAGCAGTAGCTGTTGTTGTGTTGATTATTCAAGAAGCCCGAAAGTTCACTCTGGGGCAAAAGATGGTTGTGTATACTTCTCATGCTGTGACTTCTGTCTTGGAACAAAAAGGGGGACACTGGCTCTCGCCATCAAGATTTTTACCGATGGGAGTAGTTTTGTAAAGGGTGGAGCTCAGATGGCGGGGTATGCTGTGACCACCACAGACCAAGTGGTGGAAGCAAAGTCACTCCCTAAGGGTACATCTGCACAACGAGCCGAAATAATTGCTTTGGTGAGAGCGTTAGAGCTTGCTGAAGGACTACGAGTGACTATCTGGACAGATTCAAAGTATGCTTTTGGTGTCGTTCATGCCCATGGAGCTATTTGGAAGGAACGGGGACTTCTGACGGCCCAAGGAAAACATATTAAGCATGCTGACATGATCCTAAGACTTTTGGATGCGGTACAGTTGCCCTCAGCAATTGCAATTATGCACTGCAAAGGGCATCAGAAGGGTAACACTGCTCAGGAAGTGGGGAATAAATTGGCAGATTATGAGGCAAAAAGAGCGGCCGAACAAGGTGAGGTATTAAGTTTGGTTCCTGAAAGAGCTTTGCCACTACCAGACTTGGTCGATTATGATGAAAAGGATCTTAGATTAATTAAAGATTTGGAAGCAGAAGCTGAATCATCAGGTTGGGCGAAATTAAAAGGTACTAGAATAATAGTTCCCTTTAGAATATTATGGAAACTGGTGAAAACAGAACATGACAAGACCCATTGGGGAACTGAAGCTTTGTATAATTCCCTTACAGAGCAAATAGTGGCCAGGAATTTGTTTCAAACTGTGAAAACCATAGGTGATAGATGTGAGACATGCTTAAAGAATAATCCAAAAGTAGAAAATCGTGTAAAATTTGGAAGTATTGATAAAGGGAAAGTTCCACGTCAAAATTGGCAGATAGGTTTTTTGGAACTCCCTAGAAAAGGGGGGTATAGGTATCTATTAGTATTAACTGACACCTTTTCTGGGTGGCCCGAAACTTTCCCTTGCAGGACCAATAAAGCCCGAGAGGTAACAAAAATTTTATTGAGAGAAATTAGTCCTAGATTTGGAGCGCCAGAAGTGATCTCCTCTGATAGGGGACCACACTTTGTCTCACAAATAGTTCAACAAGTTAGTAAATTTTTAGAAATTAACTGGAAATTGCACACAGCTTATCGCCCGCAAGCGAGTGGGCAAGTAGAAAAGATCGATCACTTAATAAAGACACAGTTAAGTAAGATTTGCCAGGAAACCAATTTAAGGTGGGATCAGGCCCTCTCTATTGTGTTACTAAGGCTCCGAGTCAAACCAAGGACTAAAGGAAAACTGAGTCCTTTTGAAATTTTGTAGGGAAGACCATTTCAAACTAGGTATCAAGGGCAAGATCTCACCCAAGTAGGAGAAATTAATATACAACAATATCTGATTGCATTGGGGAAGCAATTACAAAAAGTAAATAAATTAGTAATGTCTACTAGAGCATGGGGTTTGGATTCCCCGGTGCATTTGTTTAAACTGGGGGTTGGGTTTACGTTAAAAATATTTCAGGTGATCCTCTCGGAGAGAAATGGAGCAGCCCCTTTCAAGTTCTACTCACAACCTACACTGCAGTCAAGCTTGAGCAGCACGCTGCTTGGATCCACTATTCGAGAATTAAGAAAGCGCCCGGTGGATCATGGAAATCCCAACCCATAGGACCCACGTCTGTAAGACTGATCCAAAACAAATATTAATGTATGATATGTGGTGTGCAGGAAAATTGATATTCTATAATGTAACTGACCCAGAAATAATGTGTAAATTTTAATTCTGCCGACACTCTTTTCGAGTCAAGAGAATCTAGAATATTGGTTACTGGGATTCCGAGGGAAGTATATTGGGAATAATAAAACATACGATTTAGATCTTTGCGAGACCACCCCTGACGGCCTTTTGTGTGGACAACAATCCCAATTATATGAACCCTGCTTGTTAGAACATTCTGTTAATAGTTGTAAATAGACGATCCTTTCTCCTAATGTGTTCAAAATGTTTGTAGAGGTTAATGCTAGAAATGTGTGCTTGGTGACTAACAATCAATCAATAGTTGAAGAATATAACGTGACCGCCCCATTCATTTAACTTGGCATGGGCGAACATACTCATTCTTTGCATATACAGAGGAGCAAGTGGCAATGTTTTGGCATTACGAGAGCTTAAAGCAAGTTTATCTCTAAAGAAATTAAACGAGATATTGAACTAATCTCAAGAACTTCGAGAACATTTAAGAAAACTAGCAGAATCTGTCATTGAAACAGTGATAAGTAGAGACAAACTTGTTGGACTATCTAGTCAAAATGAATCTGATACTGCCCATCATTGGTGGGATATCTTTTCAGGATACTCACCCTCTGCAAAACAAACTTTGAATATTTTAATTCATCCACTTTTGATACTGTTGATATTTGTTATCATCCTAAGAGCCGTCAATTGCCTCTTGTGGTATAGGCTGAAAAAGCTGACTGTGAGAGTTTGGGCTTTGCCTAAGGTAATGAAATACGACAATTTAGAATCTCTGTAAAAGAATTTACAAAGTTTAAAGAAAAGGGGGGGGTGAATGAAGGGTTAAATCACTGACAGTCCCTGGCTGAGACCCTACTGTGATACATAAAAGCTTTACTTGCATAGTTTTAGTTATTTGCTGAGCAGAGTTGATAATAGGATGTTTCAAGACGTGTAACTCCCTTCCTGACAAGATCAAATGGGCCTTGAGGTAGCTCGTTATGCCTCCTGAATATATCATTGATAACAGGGACTCGAGACGTTTGTGTCAAGATAAGTGCCAAAGAAGTAGTTCAAACTGACCCTTTTGTAACATTCTGAGGCCAAAGGATGGATGAGCCTATTCCATGACCACGTATGGACAAAGGAAGCCCGAAGTTCAATTAGCGGACAGTGTGAGGAAGACTATGAACGACCACCAGAGGGTGAAAAGACCCTAACCCTAATTTTACTGCCCGTGCTTGGACTATGCAAATGAATTCCGGGAACTCATCCACATAAGACCGCCCTTTTTAGAATTCTGATGAATATGTATGATTTTGCTGTATATGAACTGAGGTGCTTTGCTAACCCGTTGGAGCACTCGTGGTGGACAAATCCCCAGTGCTGCCCAGCGCTGTATTAAAGAATGCCTGCTTAATAACAAACTAGTTGTTATTGAGTTATTCATCGCGGAAAACCGTCCCGATCGCGGGCTCGGTACCGGCTTTGTTGTTTCAGTTTCTATTGTATTTTATATTGTACGTACCATATTGTAGGTATTGGACTGCAGTTTATGTAATGTATTGTATTGTAAGTATTGTATTTTAGACCTTCTATTGCATTCTATTGTTTATTGTAGTTTCTGTATTTTATTGTATGCATTGCTGTATGTATACATTGCTTCATGTACTGTATGAAGCGTATTGAATGCAATACGCTTTTACTCATGCCGTTCAGAATTCTTGAGGGGGTCCTCAGGGGTCTCGGGGGGGCGTTTGCTTGTGTCCGCTACTTAAACTTGCTTCTTGCGCCTGCGCGGTTCTTTCTCATCTCATTATGCTCAGTCCTGGCCTTGAGAACCAGCTCTTCACCAGTTTTTGTCTTTAAGCTCCTCTTTCCCTGCACCCAGTACCTACAGTCCTGGGCTACTTTGGCAATTGCCCACATTGCATCTGTCAAGAGCGTCAGCTAACTACCAAATTATTTCAAAACATGGTCCCTCTGTTATCAGTATGCAATCTCTCGTGCGTATTGTATTCCGCACTGTACGCATGGCATTGTGTGTATCGTATTGTACGTAATGGATGTGGTGTCCAGTGTGGTATTTGCTGTACTGTATTGTAACGTCTTCTCTTGTAACGTAACGCATGGGGCATCGACATGAAAAAGAGGCGTGGGAATGGTTCATACAGGTCTTCCACGTACTCTACTGCATTGTAGTGTATGGTACGGTATTGTATGGTATTTATTCTATTGTATTGGATGCATTTCATGGAATGGTATGCTAATTCTTGTATTTGTGGTATTTTATCTATTTTACATGTTGGATTAATTATATGTATTGTATGCGTTTTATACATTGTATTAATTCTATGTCTCGTACTATATCTATTTTATCGTATGGTATGGTATGGACTGTCCTATATGCACTGTGTCTTTTATTGTAGAGTATATATTGAATTTTTATGGTATTTTGTATTGCATTGTATTTTGTATCTGTTGTGTTCTATGGTATTTACGGTTTTGTATATATTGCATTGCATTCCAGTGTATATATTGTAGGTGTTGCATTGCATTTTATTTCTTGTAGCGTGTTTTGGATTACATTGTAATCTATGTACTGTATGTGTTGTGTTTTACTGTACCGTATGGTATTTATGCTATTGTATGTGTTGCACTGTATCTTAAGATGTTCTTGGGTTTTTTGCATTGTATTACATCGTATGGTATTTTGTTATTTTAGGATTTCTAAATATTATTGTATTGTATTGTATTATGGTGTGTATTGTATTTTGTACAGTGTATTGTATTGCATATTGCAGTGTATTGTGCATTCTGTGTATTGTACGGTATGGTATGGATTGTATGGTATTGTCTATATTGTATGGTATTGTCTTTATTGCATGGTCTGTATCGTACGTATGGCGTGTTGTATCAAATGCATGTATTGTATTGCAATGTGTGGTACGGTCCGGTACGGTTTGTATTGTATGTATCGTGTTGTATGTATTGTATTGTAAGAATTGTTTTGTGCTCCAGTTTGATTTGTATTGTGTGTTGGATTTTGTATTATACTGTCAATTGTCCGTATGGTATGATATGGTATGTATTGTAATTTATGTACCTGTATTGTGTGTATTGTATTGTCTGCATTGTATGGAATGTGTTTTGTGTTGTATCTCGTATGTACTGTATTTTCTAGAGTAATGGTTTTTGTACTGTCTTTGTATTGTATTGTATTTTGTACAGTAGTTTGTATTGCATTGTCTTGTGTGCATTGTATGCGATAGGTTGTATTTTGTACTGTATTTTGTATGGCGTTGTAGTGTATGGATTGTATGCGTTGTGTTGTAGGGTATGGTATGTACTGTTTGTATTGTCTTTGTGTTTATTGCCTTTTTGGGCATTGCTTGTATTTTATGGTATGGTGTGTATCGTATAGTGTTTATTATACAGCTCGGTATGTATTCCATGGTATGGTATGGTCCTTATTGCATGTATTTTGTACATTGTATTAGTACTATATATTGTATTTACATGAATTGTATGTAGTGTGTAGTATGGTATAGTATTTATAGGATGGTGTGGCATGTATTGTACGACACGTATGTCTTGTATCCTACTGTATTGTCTTGTATTGCTGTTTTCGGTATTGCTTGTTTTGTATGGGAGGTATTGTGTTGTATTGTGTGTATTTTATTGCGCTTGTGCGTTGTATTTTCAGTGGTATGGTGCTGTACGATAGGCTAAGCTTTTCTATGCATTGTATGGCATCATACGTGCTGCACATATTGTATGGTATGGTATGTATTGCATGCTCTTTATTGGATCGTTTGTAGGGTATTGCATAGACTGTACTACACGTGTTGTGTTTTCTGTATTGTGTTCATTGTACGTATTGTACATTTGGTATGTATCATATATTTTATGCATTGTATGCATTGTGTTGTACTGTATCTATTCTATTTATTGTATTGTCTGTATTGTCTTCCCTTTATTGCATATATTGTTTTGTGGTTTGTATTTTATATAGTGTACAGGATGGTATTTATTGACTTGTACGCATTTATTGCATCGTACGTATTGTACTGTATGTGTTGTATTGTAATGTTGTAATGCATGTGTTGTAATTTTTGCATTGTATTTTTTGTATTTATTGTATTGTATTTTGTATTGAATGATATGGCATGGTATGGTAAGGATTGTATGGCAGGATCTGGTAGGTTTTCTATTGTATTGCAGGAATTGTTCTGTATTCTCCTGTGTGTATTGTATTCTCCGTTGTATTTTGTATTCGATTGCATTTTGTAGTGTACTCTATTGTATTTTGTACATGGCATTCTACAGTATTGTATGTCTTTTAGAGTATGTATGTATCCTACGGTATGTGTTGTACGTGTTGCATTGTATTTTAAGGCACCTGCGTATCGTACTGTAAACGTTGTTTTGTACTTTATATTCCATTGCATTTTCTTGTCTATTGCATTTTCTATTGCATTGCGTCTTGCCTGTTTGGTATGGTATGGTATTTAATGTACAGGATGGGATGGGATGGGATGGTACGGTACGGTGTGGCACAGTGTGTTTTGTATCGTATGGTGTCTCCTGTATGATACGGGGTTTTTACATTGTATGTATTGTATGGCATGGTAGTTATTCTATGGTATGGTAGTTATTCTACGGTATTTGTTGTATTGCATGTATTGCATGGTATGTTAAAGTATTAAATCTATTTTTTGTAATGCATGTGAAATAGATATAGATAGAGTATAAATTCTATGTGTATGTAGTGTATGGTATTTTATGTCTTGAATTGGATGGTATGCATTCTATGGTATGGTATGGTATGGTATGGTATGGTATGGTATGGTATGGTATGGTATGGTATGGTATGGTATGTAGTGTACTGTATGGTGCGGTATGAATTGTATGTTACTGCCTGTACTGCGTTCTGTATGGTATGGTACTGTATGGTATACACTGTATGGTATATACGTCTCCGGCTCAGCACGGCCCTTCTTCGCCTTACGGGGCCCCGCAGCGGCGGCGGAGGGCGGCGGCGGGGCCCGGCAGCGGCGGCGGAGGGCGGCGGCGGGGCCCGGCAGCGGCGGCGGAGGGCGGCGGCGGCGTAATCCGGCAGCGGCGGAGGGCGGCGGCGGGGCCGCGCAGCGGCGGCGGGGCCCGGCAGCGGCGGCGGGCGGCGGCGGGGCCCGGCAGCGGCGGAGGGCGGCGGCGGGGCCCGGCAGCGGCGGCGGAGGGCGGCGGCGGGGCCCGGCAGCGGCGGAGGGCGGCGGCGGGGCCCGGCAGCGGCGGCGCGGGCCGCGCGAGGCCTCCCCCAGGCCGAAGAGCCGAGGCCGGAGCAGGGGGCGGGCCCCGAGCCGCGGGGCCCGGCCCGCTGATTGGACGCGCCAGCAACGGACGGCGCCTGCGCCCGGCCGCGCGGGAGATTGAAGCGGGCCGAAACAACCGAGGCGGTTGATGCCACCGGGCGCGGCGGCGCGCGGCAGCGGGCAGAAAGCCGCTTCCCCGGCGCTGCCGGCGCCCGGCAGAGCCCCTGCAGCCACACTGCCAGAGCGCCTGTCCCAGCAGGCGACCGCCCGCCCAGGTGTCAGGCTGTGGGGTGCGCGCGGGGCTGCTGCTGGGGGTGGAGGGCGACAGCAAGCGAGCCTGTGGGGGGTGCGCCCAGGTGGCGGCAGGGCTCTGCCCGGTGGCCGAGCTGCAGGAGGAGGCGGGCGGGCTGAGGAGCGTCCGAGGGGGAGATGGAGCAAGGGAGCTGTGCTCTGCCGCCTCTGGTCCGCAGCAGCCGGCTCAGCGTGGCCTCGAGCAGCGGGGCAGGCCCCGGATCCGTTTTTGTGCCGGGAGGAAGGCCCAAGGGAGGGGTAGGGAGGGGTGGCAGCAGGTTACTGCACGGAGCTGGAAGAGGAGGCCCTCCTCAGCCTCTGGGATCCCTTGAGGGAATGGGGAGGAGGCCCTGGGTGTGGTAGAGGAAGCGCGTCAGGAGGCAGAAGGGGAGGAAGCTGTGCCAGCACTCTGGCCCAGGTCAGAGCGACCAAGCCCGCGCCTCGAGAGCTGCATTAAGAGCAGCGCCGAGAAGAAAGAAGGGAAGGGCGAGTTATGGTCATCGGTGACTGCCGCCGGGGCGGGAGGGAGGCACCCCTGTGCAGACCGGAGCCTCTTTTCAGGGAAGCGTGCTGCCTCCCTGGGGCCCGAAGCAGGGACGTCGCCAGCCGGCTGACGAGCTTAGTGCGGCCTTCGGACCGTGGCCCGCTCCTGCTCTTTCAGGTGGGTGCTCCTGAGGTCGCAACGCTGCTGCGCGGTGGTGCGTGTGTCGTGTTGCATGGATGGGATGGTACTGTATTGCATTGCGTTCGTGGCTTCTTAACTCATGTGTTGTATGGCTGGTATTGTACTTTAGCTTGTTTTGTATTGCGCTGCAGTATCGGACGCTCTTTTGTACAAGAGTACGTACGATATGTCTTCTGTTCTCTTGTGGATTCATTGGTGTTTGCGAGCCTTGGTGGAATGAGTCCCACAAGCGGAGGTCTTGGCTGGAGGGCTATAGGCTGTACGGTACGTATTGTGCTTTGTATTGGATTGTATTTTGTGTTCTGTGGCATGTACTGTAAGTGTGGTATGTATTGTGCGGTATCTATAGTATTGTATGGTACGTATGGTGTTGTATGGAATTGTATATCGTATTGTAGCGTATTATAAGTCATATTGCATTTTATGTACTGTGTTCTATGCACCATATTTCATTTACCGTGTTCTGGTTTTCGTATGGTATTTCATGTATGGTACGGTATTTCTTGTACAGTATGTATTGTGTTTTATTGTATTGTCTGTATTGTCATGCAGCTTGTACTGTGTTGTATTATGTGGTTTGTATTGTAGGGTTTGTATTGAGTGGTTTTGTGTGGCACGTATCGGATGTGTTGTTTTGTCTGTATCGTATTTTGTCGTCTTTGTCTTCCAGGTGTTGCATGTGTTGTGGTTCCATGTATGGTATTTATTCTGTGGTATGTTTTGTATTGTACATGTTGTATTTTGTATTGTATTACATTGTATGTGTTGTATTGTCTTGCGTGTGTTGTGTTGTGCTATATGGTACGTTATTTATTGTATACATTGTCTTGTATGTATTTTATTCTGTTCTGTGTATTGCACTCTATGTATTGTATTGTACTGCAGTTTGTTTTGTACCGTACCTTAGTTTGTATTGTGTACTGTAGTTGGTGTTGTGCTGTGTATTGTATTTCTTATTGTGTTGTGTATTCTAAGTATTGCATGGTATGGTATGGTATTTATCGAATTGCATGTATCGTATTGTATTTATCCTGTTGTATGTATGGGATTCTGTTTTGCATTTCAAGTATTGCACTGTGTTTTCTATTGCATTGTAGGTATTGCACTTTGTATGGCATTGTAGGTATTGCACTTTGTATGGCATTGTAGGTATTGCACTTTGTATGGCATTGTAGGTATTGCACTTTGTATGGCATTTTATGCCGTGTATTTCATTCTGCGTGGTGTATCGTGTTGTATTAGATGCTGTTGTATTGAATGTAATATACTGTTTTAAGGCATGTCACGTATGGTGTGCCTTGCATTGCCTGTGTTGTATTGTATTTATTGGGTCTTCCTTTGTAGGCTATTCTCTGGTATGCATTGTGTGGTCTTTTTTACCTTTCATGTATTGCATGTCACGTATTGTATTTTGTTCTGTAGCGCATTTTGTTTTGTGGTGTATGTAGTATATTTTCTGTAGTGCAGGCACAGAGCCTTTCTCGGGAGCCACGACCGCCGAGCTCTTCGTGGGAGCCGACACTGCAGAGTGCTGCTTGGGAGCCAGCACTTGGGTGCTTGTCTTGGGAGCCAACCCTGCCAAGTGCAGGTATTGTAACGGATGTTATTTGTTGTTCTGCATCATGAGGTAGTTTTGTTCTTTTATGTCCTGTATTCTCTTGTGTATTCTAGGTGGGTTGTATTTTGTGTTTTATAGGGTCTTGCATTTTCTATTGTATATTGTATTTCGTATTGCATTGTGTATTTTATTGCACTGTGTGTTCTGTGTGTTATGTTGCATGGTATGTAGGGTGCGATATGTATTGTATGGTGTGGTATGCATTTTCTGTATTGTTTTTTATCTATTGTGTTTTATGCCTTGTATTTCGAGTACGGAATTTTATGTAAGGTACTTTTTGTATGGTGCTGCTTGTCTTGTGTAGTATTGTATGTATTGCTTTGGATTTTGCAGTGTCTGTTTTGTATTGTACCGCAGTTTGTTTTGTATTGTGTACTGTATGTATAGTACGGTATGACATTTATTTCACATAGGGTATTGTAAGTATCGTGTTGTATTGGTCGTATTTTATTATATGTATTGTTTGTACTGTACTCTAGTTTGCGTTGTCTTTTGAATGTATTGCGTTCTATTTTGTAGTGTATTGCATGTGTTTTATTTTGTATTCTATTGGCATTGTATTTTCTCTCTTGTATTTATGTATTGTATGGCATGCTGTTTCTCGTACGGATTGTGTTGTATGGTTTGTAATGGGTTTGGTATTGTCATGTATTTTAATGTCTTTCGTCTTGTATTGTACGGATTGTGTGGGTTGTAGGGCTTGTAATGTATTTTGTAATGTAATGCTTTTTGTATTGGAATGTAGTTTGTCTTGTAATGCAGCATGTATTGTAATGTATGTTGTATGGTATTTTAGGTATGGCATGGCTTGTATTGTACGTTTTGTATGGTATGCTTCCGTATGTATTTTATTGGATAGACTGTGTTTTGTCTTGCATTTCCTTGTGGGTATTGCATGTGTTGTGTTTTCCTGTATGGTAGTTATCGTATTGTTTGTATTGTGTGTATTTAATTGTAGGCATGACATGTAGTGTATTGTATGTATGCTATGTATGGCATGGTCAGTTTTGAAATCTGTGATATTGTATGTATTGTATCATGTGTATCATCTTGTATCATATGTATTGTCGTGTACCGTATGTATTGTATCATATGTACCGTGTCGTATTTTATCGTATGTATTGTACGTATAGTATTGGTTTAGTACATGTGGTGTATGGTAATGTATTTCTTGTCTTGCCTTGTCTGGTGTGTGTTGTATTGTTGTAGTTGGTTTTGTACTGTACTGTGTGTAGTGTATGCAGTGTATTGTATGCTGTTTCTTGTATGGTATGTATATATTATTGTAGGGATGGTTGGAATGGTTTGGTATTCATCCTATTGTGTGTACCAGATGGGAGATAGAATATTTTATTGCTTGAATTAGTTTGTATTTTTTACTTAGTATTGTATTTTGTGTTGTATGTATTGGATTTTATTTATTGTAATTTGCATTGTGTTTTGTATTGTAAGTATTGTAGTGCAGTTTCTATTGCATTGTGTACTGTGTGTCTGGTGTGGTATAACACTTACCGTACTGTATGTACCCTATTGTATTTTCTGGGTTGTTATTTATCATACTGGATCATTTGTATTGCATTGTTTGTATCATGTTGTATTTTGTACTGCAGTTTGTATTTAGTATTCGATGTTGTATTCTGTGCTTGTATGCTTTGTGTTGCACTTTGTATCGCATTGTACGGATTGCATTTTGTATCATGTTTTTGGTATTGCATTTCACGTATTGGATTTCATGTCCTGTATGATATTTATTGTACAACACGTATTGCGTTGTATGTATTGTAATGTATTTTGTATTGTAATGTATGATATGGTTTGTATTGTAGGGTTTCGTATGGATTGTATCGTGCATATTGTGTTTTGCACTCTCCTAGATTGTATGTGTTGTATCTGTTGTATTCTCTTGCGTGCGTGCGTTGCATGGGTTGCGTTGTCCTGTATGGGATGTTACGGTATATATTGTATCGTAGTCATTGTCTTGCGTGTACTTTATTCTATGTATTGCATTCTCTGTATTGTCTGGCACTGTAGCTTGTTTTGTACCGTACCTTAGTTTGTATTGTGTACTGTAGTTGGTGTTGTGCTGTGTATTGTATTTCTTATTGTGTTGTGTATTCTAAGTATTGCATGGTATGGTATGGTATTTATCGAATTGCATGTATCGTATTGTATTTATCCTGTTGTATGGATGGGATTCTATTTTGCATTTCAATTATTGCACTGTGTTTTCTATTGCATTGTAGGTATTGCACTTTGTATTGCATTTTATGCCGTGTATTTCATTCTGCGTGGTGTATCGTGTTGTATTGGATGCTGTTGTATTGAATGTAATATACTGTTTTAAGGCGTGTCACATATGGTGTGCCTTGCATTGCCTGTGTTGTATTGTGTTTATTGGATTTTCCTTTGTAGGCTATTCTCTGGTATGCATTGTGTGGTCTTTTTTAGCTTTCATGTATTGCATGTCACGTATTGTATTTTGTTCTGTAGCACATTTTGTTTTGTGGTGTATGTAGTATATTTTCTGTAGTGCAGGCACAGAGCCTTTCTCGGGAGCCGCGACCGCCGAGCGCATCTCGGGAGCCGCGACCGCCAAGCGCATCTCATGAGGCAACCCTGCCAAATGCAGATATTGTAACATATGTTATTTATTGTGTTGTATCGTGTGGTATTTTTGTTACTTTATGTCTTGTATTCTATTGTTTATTCAATGGTACTGTATTTTGTGTTTTCTTCTGTATTGCATTTTGTATTGTGTATTGCATTTTATATCATATTGTTTATTTTAGTGTGTATTCTGTAGTATTAGGTTGCGTGGTATGTATGGTGTGGTATGTATTGTATGGTACGTATTGTACTGTACGTACTGTAGTTTTGTATTGTGTATTGTATTGTGTATGTATTTTATGTATTGTATAGTCGTGTTGTATTTGTGTATTGTTGTATTGTGTTGTATTTTGCATTCCACTTCATTTATCGTATCGTATTTGTCATACTTTCTGGCATGGGAGTTTGTATTGGATTGTATTTTCTGTTGTCTGTGTTGTATGTGTTGTCTTGTATGGTTTGGTATTTATTGTGTTGCATTTCTCGTGTTGTCTCCTGTATTTTGTGTTGCATTTTGTCTTGTCTGTTAGGCATTTGTGTATTGTGCTTATTGTGTGTATGGTACGTGGAGTATTAGAGTTTGTATTGTGTCGTATGTCTTGTCTTTTCTATTGCATTGTATGTATTGTCTTTTATCTGTTGTGGTTTATCGATTGTATCGTCTGTATTGTATTACAAGAATGGTGCTTCATGGGTGGTATTACAAGAATGGTGCTTCATGGGTGGTATTACAAGAATGGTGCTTCATGGGTGGTATTACAAGAATGGTGCTTCATGGGTGGTATTACAAGAATGGTGCTTCATGGGTGGTATTACAAGAATGGTGCTTCATGGGTGGTATTACAAGAATGGTGCTTCATGGGTGGTATTACAAGAATGGTGCTTCATGGGTGGTATTACAAGAATGGTGCTTCATGGGTGGTATTACAAGAATGGTGCTTCATGGGTGGTATTACAAGAATGGTGCTTCATGGGTGGTATTACAAGAATGGTGCTTCATGGGTGGTATTACAAGAATGGTGCTTCATGGGTGGTATTACAAGAATGGTGCTTCATGGGTGGTATTACAAGAATGGTGCTTCATGGGTGGTATTACAAGAATGGTGCTTCATGGGTGGTATTACAAGAATGGTGCTTCATGGGTGGTATTACAAGAATGGTGCTTCATGGGTGGTATTACAAGAATGGTGCTTCATGGGTGGTATTTGTGGTGTTGTATTGTAGGTGTGGTGGTGTATTCTGTTATACCTATGCTGATGTCCTTTTGTATGAGAATGTATTTTGCCTTGTGGGGCTTTTTTTATTGTGTTGTATTTTTTATTGCATTTTAGTTTGGATTGTATCGTATGGTTTGTATGTATGGTTTGTTATATATAATGTGTGGTATGTATTGTGTTATATTTTTTATTGCTATATACTGTATGTGTTGTAGGTATTGTATTGTAAGGATTGTCCTGTGTGTATTGTGTTGTATGCATTGTATAGACCTTATTGTACTCTAGGTTGTTTTGTGTTGTGTATTGGTTTTTGTATTGCAGTGTGTATTGTATGTGTTGTATGGTGTTTATCATATTGTTTGTATTGTATAGTATTCCGTAATTTTTTTTTTGTGCTTTCTATTTTGTCTTGTATGTATTGTATTTTGCACTGTGTTTGGCATTGTATATATTGTATTGTACTGTAGTTTGTTTTGTATTGTGTGTTGTATGTATACTGGTGTGACATTTATTTTATGTAGCGTATGGTCTGTATAGTATTGTAGTGTTTTGTATTGTACTGTGCTTGGTCGGTGGTGCTTGGTAGTATATGGCATGCTCGTTCTTGCATGTATTGTGTTGCCCTGTATTTTGTGGTTTGTAATGTATTTGGTATTGGCATGTAGTTTGTACTATATTGTTTCTATTGTGTTTTATTTTATTGGCTGGATCGTAATGTATTGGTATTGTATGCATTTTGTGTATTGTATTGTATTTTTTGTATTGTAATGGTTTTGGTATTGGAATGTGTTTTCTCTTGTAATGCAGCATGTATGATATTGTATGTTTGTCACATTAAAGGGACTGTACTTTCGAAATTTGCCTGTCAGCGTCACTCATTGGTGTATCAGAGCCCCAGCAAAAGGACTTGCACTGAGCAGACGCACCAAATTCAAAACCAGATATTTTATGGAGAGCGACAGAACCACTCTGCTTGACCACTCTGTCAGTCAAGAAGTTTTTCCTAATCCCCAGTCTAAACCTCCCCTGGTGCAACTGGAGGCCCTTTCCTCTCATTCTATCCTCTAGTTAGATGGGAGAAGAGACCACCCCCCACCTCCCCCCCACCCCCTTTCAGGTAACTGTCGAGGGCGATAAGGTCTCCCCTCAGCCTCCTCTTCTCCAGACTGCACAAGCCCCCTGTCCTCAGCCGCTCCTCATAAGACTTAAGGTTAATATTGCTAGCAAACTTGATAGTAATACCACACCCCGGGATAACTTTCACCCGGAGGGCGAGAGGCGCAGCGCTTACCCAGAGAGGCGTCCCTGCCTGGGGTGGAGGAAGAGAAGGCAGCCCCTCGACTGGTCCGCCAGGTATCCAGGTTCTTCTCTCCCAATTTAACAACCCTATTCTCTGTCTTTTATCCCCAAAACTACGTGGTTCCCCCCCCATTTGTGGCGCGTAGCATGATTTGCGTGAAGAGACGAGTGCTGTACTGCTAAATGTTTAAGAACTACAGTACAATATAAACTGCATCACAATGCAAAGAACACCACCATGCAAAATACATTATCATACAACATACATACAGTAGAGTCCACTACTACTGTGCACGGCAACCCAAAGTACCAGATAAGCCATACGATAAAGAAATTAAAAAGCTAAGAGTAATACGTACAATGCAATGCAAAATGATATGTAGTACCTACAAGACAATAAGTCTAATGCAATACATTGCCTACCATATAATACCTGCAATACCATACACACCAGAAAAAATTCCAGCAATGCAATCCAATCCAAGCACTACACATCATACTACACAATACATACCACGCATACAATACAATAAATACCGTACACTGCCTAAACGACATGCAATACTTTGAATTAATACAACAAGTAAAATACAGTAACTACACTACCAGGTCATGGAATACATACAATAAATACCATACGATACTATAAATACCATACCATACCCTACAGCACATACCGTGCTGTACGTACCATACTCCGCAACACATACCACGCAACCCAGTCCAATGCATAACGTACAATAGATACAACACATACAATACAATACGTGCCATACCCTACATACACGCACAACACAAACCAAAGCACTCTACAGAAGTCTCCCATCCATACAACACGACCCATACAACACCATGCAGCAGCGTTGCGTCCTCGTTAGCACCCACGTGAAGGAGCAGGAGCGGGCCATAGTCCAGTATACAAAATACAACGCTCACTACGATGCAAAATACGATACAATCAGATAAATAGCATACCGTACCATACACTACACAATGTGCCAAATACAATACAGTACAAAATTCAGTAGAACGCAACACCTACAAAACTCGACACACAATGAATACAATACACTCCGTACCATACACTAGTGTGGTGGTTTAAGCCCAGCTGGCAACTAAGCACCACACAGCCGCTCACTCACTCCCCCCAGGTGGGGTGGGGGAGAGAATCAGAAGAGGAAAAGTGAGAAAACTCGTGGGCTGAGATAAAAACAGTTTAATAGGTAGAGCACAAAACACTGCGCGGAGAAGCAAAGCAAAGCAAAAGAAGGAATTCATTCACTACTTCCCGTCGGCAGGCGGGTGTTCAGCTATCTGCAGGGAAGCCGGGCTCCATCACGCGTAGCGGTTGCTCGCGAAGACAAACGCCATTACTCCGGATGTCCCCACCTTCCTTCTTCCTCCCCCAGCTTTATATCCTGAGCATGATGTCATATGGTCTGGAATATCCCTTTGGTCAGTCGGGGTCAGCTGTCCCGGCTGTGTCCCCCCCCAACTTCCCGTGCACCCCCAGCCCACTCGCTGGTGGGGTGGTGGAGGAGCAGAAGAGGCCTTGGTGCTGTGTGAGCCCTGCTCAGCAGTAACTAGAACATCCCTGCTTTATCAACATTGTGCCCAGCCCAAATCCAAAACACAGCCCCATACAATCCAAAACACAGCCCCATACTAGCTGCTATGAAGAAAGTGAACCCTATCCCAGCCAAAACCAGCACAACTAGGGAGAATACAATAAACACCATACTGTTGTAAATAGCAGTCCAGAGACCGACAAAGGTGGCAATCCTGCACTGTAAAGCACATCCATCAGGAAATACGAAAGAAGCTATAGGGAACAGATTAGCTGATAAAGCAGCTAGGGGAATAGCAAAAAAGAATGCCTTACAAATGGCATTACTTCCCACAAAAAACATTACACTACCAAAAGAGAAACCAAAAATATTCGGAGGAAGATGAGAACTTAGGGAAGTTATTAGACGCAAAAAGGAATTTAGCAGGATGGTGGGTCACAGTTCAGGGACAGGTAGTAATCCCCCCACTTCCGATGAGAGAAATATTACAGGCAAAACATAAAGTGTCATTGGGGCCCAGAAGCATTAATCACCTTTTTAAAGAGATAGGTGGTGTCTATAAGAATGGTAGAAATGGCTAAAATGATTTCTGCCAAGTGTGAAATTTGTTTGCAAAACAATCCGGTGATAAAGAGAAAAGTTCCAATGGGAACCTTGAAATCGGGAGCGCAACCTGGAGACTATTGGCAAATCGATTTTTCAGAATTACCCAGACAAAAGGGGTATCGATACATTCTGGTGGGGGTTGATACTTTTACAGGATGGCCTGAAGCTTTTCCTTGTCGGCCCAATCAAGGAAAGGAAGTCCTTAAATGGTTGTTACAAGAAATAATTCCAAGATTTGGGGTACCTATTGGAATATCTTCTGCTGGAGGCCCACATTTTGTTGCCGAAGTAGTACGAAATATTAGTAAAGTTCTGGGAATTACTTGGAATTTACATACCCCCTGGAGGCCTCAATCAAGTGGAAAAATAGAAAGAATGAATCAGACATTAAAAAGGCAAATTAGCAAAATATGTCAGGAGACAAATTGGCTACCACAGTTGGTGACTGGCTAAATTACAACGGCCGTTGCGATCTTCCCTATTGGCTTTAGAAACTAACCAGGGGCTGTTGTCAAATACATTACCAAAATGGGAAAAGGTGAATGTGGGAGACCATGAATTGATTATAGATGCACTCGGTGTGGTCCAAGATAACCTGTCTTTGGCTCTCAGTTGCATCCAGGCACAACTGTGGGCACAATCAGTGGCTGCTTCAATCCTAAGAGAAGGGGAAAAAGACACTCTTCCCACCAAGATGCGAAAAATAATTTGAGATAGTGCCATTAATGTAGAGAAAAAACTGCAGTCCTGGTGGAATTTGATAAACTTTACCTACGATCCCGTCACAAGTACAGCCACAACTTTTGTATTAACTATACGCAATGCTTCAATATATTCGATTTACCCTGTTATTGCATTAGGATTAAATCACAATGGAACCATACTCTATCCATTTGAGCATGGAGTGTGGGCCCAAAAGGTGGGACAGAAGTGGCAAACTGTGGATTTGGAATCTTGTGTTGTACGAGAACAACAAGGGTTCATCTGTGAACGTAATACAATCAGAGGTCAGGATATCTGTTTAGATACTGAGCAAAATGTTTGTCATTTTGAGACTCGCCCTGACGAAAACCCCCAAACAGTCATTATATATATTGGTAAGGGATATGTATATTTGAGAACAGCTTGTGACTTTATAGCTGTAGATGATGTAGTTATAGATACTAGGAATCACTCAAATTTTTGTGTTTGTAATTTCACTAGAATTACAGGATGTGATTTCTCTTATTTGGCCCCAGTCACATCTCACCAGCTTTTGCAATCTAATTATACCTTAATTCAGGGACTGTTGCCTACACCCGTTGGAATGAATCTCACTTTAGTGAAACAATTGCTACAACACCAAGATTTAATCAAAATTTTGAAAAAGGTCAGGGAAAAGGGACAAAGAACTTTAATAACTGTACACCGCAATGTGAAAGAGATACATCGTGGTTTAGAGAGGGTGGAAAAGGATGCAGAACATAAATGGTGGGACACTCTTTTCGGATGGTCACCTACTGCTACAGGCATCCTAAATAAGTTATGCCACCCTATTGTTGTTCTCCTGATATTGATCCTAATCAGCATTGTTCTATCAGTCATATTATATATTATAAATTGGAGGATGATGAATCGATTAACTCACAGAATCACAGAATCACAGAATCAGTACAGTTGGAAAAGACCTGTAAGATCATCGAGTCCAACCTGGGGGGGGGGGGGGGGAAAAAGAAAAAAAAAAAAAACACACACAACACAACCACAAAACCCACGCCACACAACAACAATAACAAGCCACAACCCACCCAACACCACACAGCACCATGTCCATCAAGCTACATCCCACAATGCCACATCCACTTGCTCCTTGAATACCTCCAGGGAGGGTGACTCTACCACCTCCCTGGGCAGCCTATTCCAGTGTTTCACCACTCTCTCAGTGAAGAACTTTTTCCTAATGTCTAGCCTGAACCTCCCCTGTCGCAACTTGAGGCCATTTCCTCTAGTCCTGTCACTAGTCACTTGGGAGAAGAGACCAACACCCACCTCTCTGCAACCCCCTTTCAGGTAGTTGTAGAGAGCGATAAGGTCTCCCCTCAGCCTCCTCTTCTCCAGGCTAAACAACCCCAGCTCGCTCAGCCGCTCCTCATAAGACTTGTGTTCCAGACCCCTCACCAGCTTCGTCGCCCTTCTCTGGACACGCTCCAGCACCTCAATGTCCTTCTTGTAGTGAGGGGCCCAAAACTGAACACAGTATTCGAGGTGCGGCCTCACCAGAGCCGAGTACAGAGGCATGATCACCTCCCTGCTCCTGCTGGCCACACCATTTCTGATGCAAGCCAGGATGCCGTTGGCCTTCTTGGCCACCTGGGCACACTGCTGGCTCATATTCAGCCGGGTGTCGATCAACACCCCCAGGTCCTTTTCTGTGGGGGAGCTTTCCAGCCACTCATCCCCAAGCCTGTAGCGTTGCCTGGGGTTGTTGTGGCCGAAGTGTAGAACCCGGCACTTGGCCTTATTGAACTTCATCCGGTTGGCCTCAGCCCATCGATCCAGCCTGTCCAGATCCCTCTGCAGAGCCTTCCTACCCTCAAGCAGATCAACACTCCCTCCCAACTTGGTGTCATCTGCAAACTTGCTGAGGGAGCACTCTATCCCCTCATCCAGATCATCAATGAAGATATTAAACAAGACCGGTCCCAAAACCGAGCCCTGGGGGACTCCGCTTGTGACCGGCCGCCAGCTGGATTTCACCCCATTCACCACAACCCTCTGGGCTCGGCCATCCAGCCAGTTTTTTACCCAGCGAAGAGTGTACCTGTCTAAACCACAGGCCGCCAGCTTCTCTAGGAGAATACTGTGGGGAACAGTGTCAAAGGCTTTGCTGAAGTCCAGGTAGACAACATCAACAGCCTTCCCCTCATCCACTAGGCGGGTCACCTGGTCATAGAAGGAGATCAGGTTGGTCAAGCAGGACCTGCCTTTCATGAACCCGTGCTGGCTTGGCCTGATCCCTTGGGTAACCTGCACATGTCCCGTGAGCGCCCTCAAGATGAGCCTCTCCATAACCTTCCCCGGCACCGAGGTCAGGCTGACAGGCCTGTAGTTCCCCGGATCCTCCTTCCGACCCTTCTTGTAGATGGGCGTCACGTTGGCAAGCCTCCAGTCATCCGGGACCTCCCCCGTTGACCAGGACTGTTGATAAATGATGGAGAGCGGCTTGGCAAGCTCTTCCGCCAGTTCCCTCAGCACCCTTGGGTGGATGCCATCAGGCCCCATAGACTTGTGAGCGTCCAGGTGGCATAGCAGGTCGTTAACTGCTTCCTCCTGGATCATGGGGAGCCTATTTTGCCCTCCATCCCTGTCATCCAGCTCAGGGGGACGGATACCCTGAGGATACCCGGTGTGGCTGTTAAAGACTGAGGCAAAGAAGGCATTAAGTACCTCAGCCTTTTCCTCATCCTTCGTGACAAGGTTCCCCGCCGCATCCAGTAGAGGATGGAGATCCTCCTTGGCCCTCTTTTTGCTGTTAATGTATTTATAGAAGCTTTTTTTGTTGTCCCTCACGACCGTGGCCAGGTTGAGCTCTAGTTGGGCTTTCGCCTTCCTAATTCCCTCCCTGCATGACCTAACGAGGTCCTTGTACTCTTCTTCACTTGCCTGCCCCTTTTTCCAGAGGTGGTAAGTTCTCTTTTTTTCCCCAAGCCTCAGCATAAGCTCCTTGTTGAGCCAGGCCGGCCGTCTTCCCCGCCGGCTCTTCTTACGGCACACGGGCACTGCCTGCTCCTGCGCCTTCAAGATTTCCTTCTTGAAGAACATCCATCCTTCCTGGGCCCCTTTGCCCTTCAGGACCGTCTCCCAAGGGACCCTCCCGACCAGTGTCCTGAACAGGGCAAAGTCTGCCCTCCGGAAGTCCATGGTAACGGTGTTGCTCACCCGCCTCCTTACTTGGCTAAATATTGAAAACTCTATCATATCATGGTCGCTAAGCCCAAGACGGCCTCCGACCTTCACTTCACCCACCAGACCCTCTCTGTTCGTAAACAGCAGGTCAAGCAGGGCACCTTCCCTTGTAGGCTCGCTTACCAGCTGCGTCAGGAAGTTATCTTCGACACACTCGAGGAACCTCCGGGACTGTTTCCTCTTAGCTGTGTTGTACTTCCAGCAGACATCCGGTAAGTTGAAGTCCCCCACAAGAACAAGGGCTTGCGACTGCGAGACTTCTGCCAGTCGCTTGAAGAACACTTCATCAGCTTCTACGCCCTGGTCGGGTGGTCTATAACAGACCCCCAGCAGGATATCCGGCTTGTTGGCCTTCCCCCTCATCCTTGCCCATAAGCATTCAACCCCGTCGTGACAATCATCGAGCTCTATACAATCAAAGCACTCCTTGACGTACAGAGCCACCCCACCGCCTCTCCTTCCTTGCCTGTCCCTCCTGAAGAGCTTATAGCCCTCCATTGCAGCACTCCAGCCATGCGACTCATGTGACATCTGTACTTGAAGCACATAATATGCTTAACTGATTCAAAATGAAAGTATTGAAATAATTTTCAAAACTTTCAAAGGGGGGAACTGTTGCAAATATTCTGATTTTTTTTTAATCCAAATATGATTATATATAGAGAGAAAAGGTTAAATTTAATTAATAAATAAATAAGTTAGGATTGTTAAGTTAGAAACAAGAACCATAGGAACCTCACCAGGGTGTCGCCGTTCCCTACTGAGGAACTAACAGTAACGAGATGGAACGATGAAGAATTGAATAGAAAAGTCTTGTTGGAGTGCTGTGACAATGTGACCTGATATGCACCAGTGATGCTGCTTGGAAAATTCCTTACCCTTCCCATCTTGATTCCAATATTAAGAATGCCAATCAATAGATATTAATAGAAGTAACCATTGATTATTCCTAAGTCTGGATATTGATAGAAAAGTATAATCTAGAGAGCGATTAATAAAGATTAAATTATATCTATATTCTGTATAAGGGTAACTAGGTATGATCTATCTCTGATTTAATCATAAACTAGCTATGAACAATGTAGCATTGTAGCATCTCTTGCTTGTCAAGAGAATGATAAGTTGTAGGCCTGGTCAGTAAACCCGGGAAAACTTAAGAAGATTCCAAGAATGGGATTTTGCAACCAACCTGAGCATGCGCAAAGATTGGGTTCAACTAAAGGGCACCATGAGGAAGACTATGGACGACCACCAGAGGACCTTAGACGACCACCTGTGTACCTGAAGGCGCATGCGTCACGAGCGTTTACATATATTAATGAGTTCTCGGAAATTGTATGAATATGTTAATTGTTTCTTGGAAAGATGATGACTATGTATATTTTGATTGTCTATAACTTTTGCAGCGGAGAAACTAAGCACGCACACTAGGTGGAGCGATCCCCTGTGCGTCCAGCGCTGCAATAAAGAAGAGCCTGCTCACCTACGTACATTGTGTAGATGAGTTTTTATATTACAGATTTGTAACAACACCATACAATAAAAGGTCTACAATACAAAAAATTCAATACATACAATACCATAGGTTCAAGAAAATAGAATAAGTGCAATATAAAAGACAGTACAACACAAAATAGACTACAACAGGAAATACAACGTAATACATAGAATACAACACACAATACATTACATACCATACCATACAACAGGTACAATAAAATACCATACAGTATATACCATGCAGTTCCATACCATATGAAATGCAGTACACAGAATAAAATACAGCTCGTACCATACCGTACCGTACCGTAACATAACATACCATTCCTACACTACAGTACATAGAATGAATCCTGTATCTAAAATGCACACAATACAATAAATACATTTAATATTATACCATACCATGCAATACATACAATAAATACCATACGATAACTACCATAACATACAATATATACCATGCCATACAATACGTGCAATGTTAAAAAAACACACACTACATCATGCCACACAATACAAACCATACCATACCATACCATACCATACCATACCATACCATACCATACCATACCATACCATACCACACAATACATGCAATACATACAGTGCAATAAATACCGTACCATACCAAACAAACAACAAAAGGTGCAATGCAATAGAAAATGCTATACACAAGAAAATGCAATAGAATATAAAGTACAATACAATACTTACAGTACGATACGCAGGTGCCTTAAAATACAATGCAACACGTACAACACATACAATAGGATACATACAATACCATACATACTCTAAAAGACATACCATACAATACCGTAGCATGCCATATACAAAATACAATAGAGTACAACACAAAATGCAGTGGAATACAAAATACAAAGGAGAATACAATACACCCAGGAGAATACAATACAATTCATGCCATACAATACTAAAACTACCAGACCCTGCCATACAATCCATACCATACCATGCCACATCAATCAATACAAAATACAATACAGTAAGTACAATACAATAAATACAAAAAATACAACATTACAACACATGCAATACAACATTACAATACAACACATACAGTACAATACATACAATGCAATAAACATGTACAAGACAATAAATACCCTCCCGTACACTATATATACACTACACGCAATACAATACATACCATACGATGCAAAATACAATATAAATTATATATATGATACATTAACTGTGATACATCCAATATGATACATCCAATGCGATACATAGCGTCTGTATCAGACCAGACAATAAAATACGTACAATAAACACTTTACCAGAAAAGAGACACCAAACATACAATACGTATAAAACAACGCAATGCAAAATACAATTTAAAAGACAATACGTACAAGACAGTGCGTACTATACCATACATCTACTACCATGGAATACAAACAACAGAATACAAACCAGAAAATACAATCTGTAAAATACATTTTAAAAACCCAATAAAAATAGAGTATACTACAAAATACAGGAAATACAATAAAATACAATAACATATCTCCTGTAATGTACAATGCCGTACACACTACACAAGACATACTAGACCATACAAACAGCGCAATACATACAATATAAAATACAGTCCAAAGCACAGTACAAAATACACTCTATATAAAAAATGCAATACCTACAAAAGACAATACGTACCTTACATACAGTACGATACATAGAAGACAATATGATACATACAAGGCAATCAATACCAAACCGTACTCAGTACAATACAAAACACAACAGAAAACAAGCCACAGTACAATGCAAGACACAGAATACAATGCATACCTTACCGTACAATACACACCATACCATAGAATACAGACCATACCATACAGTGCAATGCACGTTACGATACAACACATACAACACACGTACAAAACATGCAACACATACGACGCATGCCATACAGCACACGGCATACAATACACACAATACACACAGTATACAAGAAAATACAATACAAAGTACAATACAACATACGTTGGAATGCACAGTACAACACAAAACACAATACACTCTAGAGGACATGCAGTCACTACCATAACATACAATACACTACAAAGAATACAATAAATACCAAACCATGCAAACCAACGCAACACATACAACACATACAATATAGACACAATGCGACCCAGACAATACCGTAGGTACCCTGCCCTACAATGCAAACCACAAAACAATATCTACAATACAATAAGGGGAATAAGACAATACAATAAATAGAATAGGTACACTCCAACACAATGCATACAACACGTACAATGCATAAAACACATGCTACATGTGCAATACGGCCAATGCGTACAATACAGAAAACACAACGCGTGTAGTTCAATCTATGCAATACCCTACAAACGATCCAATAAAGAGCGTGCAATACATACCATACCATACAATATGTGCAGCACGTATAATGCCATACAATGCATAGAAAAGCTTAGCCTATCGTACAGCACCATACCACTGAAAATACAACGCACAAGCGCAATAAAATACACACAATACAACACAATACCTCCCATACAAAACAGTAGGATACAAGACATACATGTCGTACAATACATGCCACACCATCCTATAAATACTATACCATACTACACACTACATACAATTTATGTAAATACAATATATAGTACTAATACAATGTACAAAATACATGCAATAAGGACCATACCATACCATGGAATACATACCGAGCTGTATAATAAACACTATACGATACACACCATACCATAAAATACAAGCAATGCCCAAAAAGGCAATAAACACAAAGACAATACAAACAGTACATACCATACCCTACAACACAACGCATACAATCCATACACTACAACGCCATACAAAATACAGTACAAAATACAACCTATCGCATACAATGCACACAAGACAATGCAATACAAACTACCGTACGAAATACAATACAATACAAAGACAGTACAAAAACCATTACTCTAGAAAATACAATACAATACATACAATATGAGATACAACACAAAACACATTCCATACAATGCAGACAATACAATACACACAATACAGGTACATAAATTACAATACATACCATATCATACCATACGGACAATCGACAGTACAATACAAAATCCAACACACAATACAAATCAAACTGGAGCACAAAACAATTCTTACAATACAATACATACAACACGATACATACAATACAAACCGGACCGGACCGGACCATACATTGCAATACGATACATGCATTTGATACAACACGCCATACGTACGATACATACCATGCAATAAAGACAATACCATACAATATAGACAATACCATACAATCCATACCATACCGTACAATACACAGAATGCACAATACACTGCAATATGCAATACAATACACGGTACAAAATACAATACACACCATAATACAATACAATACAATAATATTTAGAAATCCTAAAATAACAAAATACCATACGATGTAATACAATGCAAAAAACCCAAGAACATCTTAAGATACAGTGCAACACATACAATAGCATAAATACCATACGGTACAATAAAACACAACACATACAGTACATAGATTACAATGTAATCCAAAACACGCTACAAGAAATAAAATGCAGTGCAACACCTACAGTATATACATTGGAATGCAATGCAATATATACAAAACCGTAAATACCATAGAACACAACAGATACAAAATACAATGCAATACAAAATACCATAAAAATTCAATATATGCTCTACAATAAAAGACACAATGCATATAGGACAGTCCATACCATACCATACGATAAAATAGATATAGTACAAGACATAGAATTAATACAATGTATAAAACGCATACAATACATATAATTAATCCAACACGTAAAATAGATAAAATACCATAAATACAAGAATTAGCATACCATTCCATGAAATGCATACAATACAATAGAATAAATACCATACGATACCGTACCATACAATACAATGCAGTAGAGTACGCGGAAGACCTGTATGAACCATTCCCACGCCTCTTTTTCATGTCGATGCCCCATGCCTCTCAGTGCCTTAAAAAGAGACATTTGGACAATGCCCTTCGTAATGGGCTTCAACTGCTGGTCAGCCCTGGAGAGATCAGGCAGTTGGACTGCGCGATTGTTGTAGGTCCCTCCCAACTAGAAATAAACTATCCTATCCTATCTGTATCCTATGCTATCCTATCCTATGCTATCCTACCCTATGCTACCCTATCCTATGCTATCCTATCCTGTCCTATGCTATCCTATGCTATGCTGTGCTATGTTATGCTATGCTAAGCTGTGCTAAATAAATGTGGAAGCTGCTGAACCAAATGAAACCAGAAAGTCAAAACCTTCTGGAAGCTGTTACACCTTTGGAAAACTGTGCTGTATTGCCCACGTGCAACGCTTGCTCTTGCAGGACGCCAGCGAGCATCCCTTCACGGGCGTGTGACAGTTGTGCTCTGGGTTGTGGCCACTCAGGTCTTGAAGAGCTGCAGGCTCAGGGATCCCCCAACCTCTCTGGACAACCCACTCCAGTGCTCCACGATCCTCACAGGGATTTTGGTTTTTCTTCCTTCTCTGCAGCCTGAACCTCTCTAGTTTCAGGAGGTGCCACCGTCTCCGCCCCTCCCATCAGGCAGTGCTGGGAAGAACCTGTCCCCATCCCCTTCCCCATAGGCACTGGGGTGTGCTGTGAGGTGCCCCGGTGCCTTCTCTGCTCCATGCTGAACCAGCCCCAGACCCACAGACCCTCCTTGCCTCCCCTGAGCCCCTCTGCTCTATCAACCTGTCTCCGGGACCCCAAAGAGGACGTAGTGCCTACATGAGGCCTGATGGGTGCTGAGCAGAGGGGATGGCTCATCCTTGTGCCTTCTGCTAGGGGAGAGAGGCAGCAGAAGTCCTGCCAGAGCGAGCCAAGTGCTGCCTATGAGGCCGCGTGGGAGGAAGCAGGGGAGCCCCGAGGGCTGGCCAGCAATGCTGGAGAGTGGGGAGAGGCTGTGGGACTTTGTCCTGCAGCCTCCCAGGGAGGCACGAGGTGCTACCGAGTGAAGCCTCTTGCCGTATGTGCCTGGAGATGTCTGCCATGGCGAGAGCGACCTGACGGAGCCCTGGGAAGACACGGACGAGGCCTCAGTGACTGGCATGAAACAGCGATGCCGAACACAAGCCAAGAGATGGGGGGATGGAGTGGGCACTGGCTCTGCGGTAACCCCAGACGCGTGTGCTGGGGCTGCAGCGCTGCCGGGGCGAGCGCCGTGGGCGAGGACGGCCAGTTGTGATGCCCCTGCGCGATGGCTTCTGATGTCAGGGAGTCCCTGAGCGACGGGTTCTGTTGTCACCAAGGGATGGACGGAGACTTCTCTGAGCAAGAGGCTCTAATGTCACCTGGCGCTGGACTGTGACGTCCCCAAGCCACGGAATGTGACCAGGAATCCAAGGCTCACCCTGCTCACCCTGGTGCCAGCACTCCAGCTGAGCAGTCGGCGAGGTGTGGGGTGTTGAGCAAGGCCTTGGTGCTGGTGTCGTGCTCGGGGAGTTGCTCCTTGCAGCTCTCAGTACCCGACCCCAGAGCCTTCAAAGGATTTTCCCCGGCCCTGCCAGGTGGAGGCAGCCGGGGCACCCAGGAGGCGCGCTCGCAGCAGCAGCGGTGAGCTGGGTGGGGAAACTTCACCCTGGGGAGCTGGGAGGGTTTCCTTCAGGAGGGACCTGGGCATTTCTTCCACCCCTCCCCAAGCCGGCCAGTGACCGTGGCCTCTCTTCCTTTTCTTGCATGATACCCGCTGCTGCAGCCCTCGTGAGAGGGAGCGACTCGTCATCGTCGGCTCCCCCCAGCCCACCGCAGCGAGTGGAGAGCATGGCCACGGAGCTGGACGACCGCTGTCCCATCTGCCTGGACAGCTGGGAGGAGGCCAGCTTTGTGATGCCATGCCTCCACCGCTTCTGCTACCCGTGCATCCTGCGGTGGGCTGAGAGCAAGCCCGAGTGCCCCCTCTGCAAGAGGAAGATCCTCTCCATCCTGCACTCGGTGCGGGCGGACGATGACTACCTGGAGCACGTCGTCACACCATCCGTGCCATCTTCCGTCATCGTCCGCCAGGCGGGAGGAGCTCCCAGCCGCCCAGCCACCCACAACCTCCATCAACCCAGAGCACCCCAACGGTGGGCTGCAGAAGGGGTGCTCAGGGGTGCTGTGGGCGGCCTCCAGCCCCCAAACTGGATGAACCATTTCCAGAGCAACCCAACGCTCCTCCAGACCCTGCAGTCCTGGGTCCGTCAGGAGACGGAGGAGATCTTTGGCAACGGGGTGTTGGAGGCAGCCGTGCTGGAGGGCACTGCCACGGGCATCCAGAGCAACGTCGGGAGAGAGCTGCGACGGCGCAGCAGGGAGGCCCGTCATCTGCGGGGCGGGCAGGACGCCCGTGCTGCCGTGGGGCAGGAGGGCAGCCCCACGCGTGCCTCAGGCCCTGCTGCCTCCCCAGGAGGGTCTCTTGCCCCCAGCCCAGCCCCCTCCACCAGCCCGGCAAGATCCAGCACGGACGAGCTCCCCGGCACCTCATCTGCTGCCATTGGTGGGGGTCCCGGCAGCCACTTCTCTGCTCCCATTGCCACCCCTGCAGAGCAAGAAGAGCCCCCAGAGGAGGCAGGGGAGGCTGTGCCCGGGCCCTCCACTTCCAGCCAGGGCACTGAACGCTCCCTTGGGGGGCCACAGCGACCCCCAAAGAGGAGGGCCAGCAGCACCGAGGCCTCTCCAGCCAACAAGAGGCCAGCACCGCGTCGGTGACCCTGCAGAGTGCCTCGGGGGACAGCCAAACCAGCACTGGGCCATCAGCTGGGGCATGCGCCAGCCCTCAAGGGCTCCCAGCCCCCCAAATCCAATTATCCAAATCAAGTAAATGCAGGAAAACTGCAGGAAAAGTTGCAGTGTTACTAACAGGACAGGTGGCGTTGCTATCCTCGCCCTTTTTGGCTTTGTTGCGGGGAGGGGTGGCATGTTGACACCGAGGGCTCCTTCTACGCATGCCAGGTACTGTTCCCTTGTTCCCCACGAAGGCAAGTGCTGCCCAGCTCCAGGCCTGCATCTCTGCACCTGCTCCCGGGGCAGATGTTTCCAGATGGAGGTTCTCCAGGGCCAGCCCGTGCCCCATCGCTCAACACCTCAGGCCCGTCCTCCTCCTCACCGCACCCTCTGCCCCGAATTCCTGGGGCTCTGCTCTCCTACCAGCCTGCACTGCTGGCTGCAGCCTCACTACATCGGCACACAAATCCCTCGTCCTGCGCCGGGTTGTGACTCGGTGCTGCACTCTGCATCAACCTAGCGTCGTACCCTGCCAAGGCAGGAGCTCCAAGAACTTCAACAAGGGGAAGCGCAAAGTCCTGCACGTGGGGAGGGACAACCCCAGGCACGTGCACACACCAGCACATGGGGCGGGCTGCCCGGCTGGAAAGCAACCTGGGAAAGGTGACACCATGCTGCTGCCATCGAGCACAGCCTTTCTTCCAACCATGCTGTGCTTGCCGAACTCTTCCAACAGTCTCGCTCCCTCCAGATGTGAAACTGTACTCGTACATCGATGATATTCTGATTGGAGGGACCTTCCCTGAAAAAGCGGGGTGCTTGGTGGATTGCAGGTAGTGCAGCGATTCCACCGGACACCCTAAGTAAAAGAGAACAATTGCAGATGCCCCAATCTAGGAAGGAATTACAACAGCTTATGGATACTTTTGGGTGCTGGAGGAAACACGTACCTGTTTGATTTGCGATCATTGCTCGCCTGCTGTCCTCGCTTTTACGAAAAGGAAAACCCTAGAAATGGAACTCAGAACATGAAGAGGCAGCCGGAACTCTGATGCAGGAATTAAAGACATATCAGGCCGTCCCCATGTGCCCAAAGGTGAGCCGGCGGGGAAGACGACCGGCCTGGCTGAGCAGAGAGCTTTGGACGGAACTCCGGAAAAAAAGACAGTTTATGACCTTTGGAAGAAGGGGCAGGCAACTCAGGAGGACTTCACGGATGCTGCGAGGTTTTGCGGGGAGAAAATTACAAGGGCCAAAGCCCAGCTAGAACTTAACCTGGCGCCCGCCGTAAAAGGCAACAAAAAATGTTGCTGTAAATACATAAGCAACAAAAGGAGGGCTAAGGAGAATCTTCGTCCTCTCCTGGACGCGTCAGGAAACATAGAGACAAAGGATGAGGAAAAGGCTGAGGTACTTAATGCCTTCTTTGCCTCAGTCTTTAATAGTAAGACGAGCTGTCCTCCGGGTCCCCAGCCCCCTGAGCTGGAAGATAGGGGCGGGGAGCAGAATGAAGCCCCCACAATCCAAGGGGAAATGGTTAGCGTCCTGCTACACCACTTAGACACACCCAAGTCTCTGGGACCGGATGGGATCCACCCAAGGGTCCTGAGGGAGCTGGCAGAAGAGCTCACCAAGCCACTTCCCATCATCTACCAGCAGTTGTGGCTAGCTGGGGAGGTCCCAGTTGACTGGAGGTTAGCAAATGTGAGGCCCCGGAGGAGGCCTGGGAGGCTGTGCCCGGGCCCTCCACTTCCAGCTGGGGCAGTGAACGCTCCCCTGGGGGGTGTGCTGGTTTTGGCTGGGGTAGAGTTAATTTTCTTCATAGCAGCTAGTATGGGGCCATGTTTCGCATTTGTGCTGGAAACAGTGCTGATAAAGCAGGGATGGTTTTGTTCCTGCTGAGCAGTGCTTACCCCGAGTCAAGGCCCCTTCTGCTCCTCCACCACCCCACCAGCCAGTGGGCTGGGGGTGCACAAAAAGTTGGGAGGGGACACAGCCGGGACAGCTGACCCCGACTGACCAAAGGGATATTCCATGCCATATGACATCATGCTCAGGATATAAAGCTGGGGGAGGAAGAAGGAAGGGGGGGGACACTCAGAGTAATGGCGTTTGTCTTCCCAAGCAATCGTTACGCGTGATGGAGCCCGGCTTTCCTGGAGATGGCTCAACACCCGCCTGCCGATGGGAAGTGGTGAATGACGTCCTTGTTTTGCTTTGTTTGCCTGCGCGGCTTTTGCTTTCCCTATCAAACGGTCTTTACCTGAACCCACCAGTCTTCTCACTTTCACTCTGCTGATTCTCTCCCCCATCGCACCTGGGGGGAGTGAGCGAGCGGCTGTGTGGTGCCTAGTTGCCAGCTGGGCTTAAACCACAACAGTGCCTTGGGGGGCCACAGCGACCCTCGAAGAGGAGGGCCAGCAGCACCGAGGCCTCTCCAGCCAACAAGAGGCCAGCACCACGTCAGTGATCCTGGAGGGTGCCTCGGGGGATGGCCAAACCAGGACTGGGCCATCAGCTGGGGCGTGCGCCAGCCCTCAAGGGCTCCCAGCCCCCCAAATCCAATTATCCAAATCAATTAAGTGCAGGAAAAAGTTGCAGTGTTACTAACAGGACAGGTGGCGTTGCTATCCTCACCCTTTTACCATCCAAGTTCTTGAAACTGCATTATCAATACCAGCTACAGAATCGGCTGGGACCTGCCCACGGGTACTCTCTGTATTGCATGTGTTGTCTTGTAGGGTATGGTACGTATTCTACATCTTGTATGAATAGTAGGTATTATATTGTACATTGGTTTGTATTGTATGTTGTATTGTACGTACCATATTGTAGGTATTGGACTGCAGTTTATGTAATGTATTGTATTGTAAGTATTGTATTTTAGACCTTCTATTGCATTCTATTGTTTATTGTAGTTTCTGTATTTTATTGTATGCATTGCTGTATGTCTACATTGCTCCATGTACTGTATGAAGCGTATTGAATGCAATAATAGTGAATGAAGGGTTAAATCACTGACGGTCCCTGGCTGAGACCGTACTGTGATACATAAAAGCTTTACTTGCATAGTTTTAGTTATTTGCTGAGCAGAGTTGATAATAGGATGTTTCAAGACGTGTAACTCCCTTCCTGACAAGATCAAATGGGCCTTGAGGTAGCTCGTTATGCCTCCTGAATATATCATTGATAACAGGGACTCGAGACGTTTGTGTCAAGATAAGTGCCAAAGAAGTAGTTCAAACTGACCCTTTTGTAACATTCTGAGGCCAAAGGATGGATGAGCCTATTCCATGACCACGTATGGACAAAGGAAGCCCGAAGTTCAATTAGCGGACAGTGTGAGGAAGACTATGAACGACCACCAGAGGGTGAAAAGACCCTAACCCTAATTTTACTGCCCGTGCTTGGACTATGCAAATGAATTCCGGGAACTCATCCACATAAGACCGCCCTTTTTAGAATTCTGATGAATATGTATGATTTTGCTGTATATGAACTGAGGTGCTTTGCTAACCCGTTGGAGCACTCGTGGTGGACAAATCCCCAGTGCTGCCCAGCGCTGTATTAAAGAATGCCTGCTTAATAACAAACTAGTTGTTATTGAGTTATTCATCGCGGAAAACCGTCCCGATCGCGGGCTCGGTACCGACTTTGTTGTTTCAGTTTGTATTGTATGTTGTATTGTACGTACCATATTGTAGGTATTGGACTGCAGTTTATGTAATGTATTGTATTGTAAGTATTGTATTTTAGACCTTCTATTGCATTCTATTGTTTATTGTAGTTTCTGTATTTTATTGTATGCATTGCTGTATGTATACATTGCTTCATGTACTGTATGAAGCGTATTGAATGCAATACGCTTTTACTCATGCCGTTCAGAATTCTTGAGGGGGTCCTCAGGGGTCTCGGGGGGGCGTTTGCTTGTGTCCGCTACTTAAACTTGCTTCTTGCGCCTGCGCGGTTCTTTCTCATCTCATTATGCTCAGTCCTGGCCTTGAGAACCAGCTCTTCACCAGTTTTTGTCTTTAAGCTCCTCTTTCCCTGCACCCAGTACCTACAGTCCTGGGCTACTTCGGCAATTGCCCACATTGCGTCTGTCAAGAGCGTCAGCTAACTACCAAATTATTTCAAAACATGGTCCCTCTGTTATCAGTATGCAATCTCTCGTGCGTATTGTATTCCGCACTGTACGCATGGCATTGTGTGTATCGTATTGTACGTAATGGATGTGGTGTCCAGTGTGGTATTTGCTGTACTGTATTGTAACGTCTTCTCTTGTAACGTAACGCATGGGGCATCGACATGAAAAAGAGGCGTGGGAATGGTTCATACAGGTCTTCCGCGTACTCTACTGCATTGTAGTGTATGATACGGTATCGTATGGTATTTATTCTATTGTATTGGATGCATTTCATGGAATGGTATGCTAATTCTTGTATTTGTGGTATTTTATCTATTTTACATGTTGGATTAATTATATGTATTGTATGCGTTTTATACATTGTATTAATTCTATGTCTCGTACTATATCTATTTTATCGTATGGTATGGTATGGACTGTCCTATATGCACTGTGTCTTTTATTGTAGAGTATATATTGAATTTTTATGGTATTTTGTATTGCATTGTATTTTGTATCTGTTGTGTTCTATGGTATTTACGGTTTTGTATATATTGCATTGCATTCCAGTGTATATATTGTAGGTGTTGCATTGCATTTTATTTCTTGTAGCGTGTTTTGGATTACATTGTAATCTATGTACTGTATGTGTTGTGTTTTACTGTACCGTATGGTATTTATGCTATTGTATGTGTTGCACTGTATCTTAAGATGTTCTTGGGTTTTTTGCATTGTATGACATCGTATGGTATTTTGTTATTTTAGGATTTCTAAATATTATTATATTGTATTGTATTATGGTGTGTATTGTATTTTGTACAGTGTATTGTATTGCATATTGCAGTGTATTGTGCATTCTGTGTATTGTACGGTATGGTATGGATTGTATGGTATTGTCTATATTGTATGGTATTGTCTTTATTGCATGGTCTGTATCGTACGTATGGCGTGTTGTATCAAATGCATGTATTGTATTGCAATGTGTGGTACGGTCCGGTACGGTTTGTATTGTATGTATCGTGTTGTATGTATTGTATTGTAAGAATTGTTTTGTGCTCCAGTTTGATTTCTATTGTGTGTTGGATTTTGTATTGTACTGTCGATTGTCCGTATGGTATGATATGGTATGTATTGTAATTTATGTACCTGTATTGTGTGTATTGTATTGTCTGCATTGTATGGAATGTGTTTTGTGTTGTATCTCGTATGTACTGTATTTTCTAGAGTAATGGTTTTTGTACTGTCTTTGTATTGTATTGTATTTCGTATGGTAGTTTGTATTGCATTGTCTTGTGTGCATTGTATGCGATAGGTTGTATTTTGTACTGTATTTTGTATGGTGTTGTAGTGTATGGATTGTATGCGTTGTGTTGTAGGGTATGGTATGTACTGTTTGTATTGTCTTTGTGTTTATTGCCTTTTTGGGCATTGCTTGTATTTTATGGTATGGTGTGTATCGTATAGTGTTTATTATACAGCTCGGTATGTATTCCATGGTATGGTATGGTCCTTATTGCATGTATTTTGTACATTGTATTAGTACTATATATTGTATTTACATAAATTGTATGCAGTGTGTAGTATGGTATAGTATTTATAGGATGGTGTGGCATGTATTGTACGACATGTATGTCTTGTATCCTACTGTTTTGTATGGGAGGTATTGTGTTGTATTGTGTGTATTTTATTGCGCTTGTGCGTTGTATTTTCAGTGGTATGGTGCTGTACGATATGCTAAGCTTTTCTATGCATTGTATGGCATCATACGTGCTGCACATATTGTATGGTATGGTATGTATTGCATGCTCTTTATTGGATCGTTTGTAGGGTATGGCATGGACTGTACTACACATGTTGTGTTTTCTGTATTGTGTGCATTGTACGTATTGTACATTTGGTATGTATCTTATATATTTTATGCATTGTATGCATTGTGTTGTACTGTATCTATTCTATTTATTGTATTGTCTGTATTGTCTTCCCTTTATTGCATATATTGTTTTGTGGTTTGTATTTTATATAGTGTACAGGATGGTATTTATTGACTTGTACGCATTTATTGCATCGTACGTATTGTACTGTATGTGTTGTATTGTAATGTTGTAATGCATGTGTTGTAATTTTTGCATTGTATTTTTTGTATTTATTGTATTGTATTTTGTATTGAATGATATGGCATGGTATGGTAAGGATTGTATGGCAGGATCTGGTAGGTTTTCTATTGTATTGCAGGAATTGTTCTGTATTCTCCTGTGTGTATTGTATTCTCCGTTGTATTTTGTATTCGATTGCATTTTGTAGTGTACTCTATTGTATTTTGTACATGGCATTCTACAGTATTGTATGTCTTTTAGAGTATGTATGTATCCTACGGTATGTGTTGTACGTGTTGCATTGTATTTTAAGGCACCTGCGTATCGTACTGTAAACGTTGTTTTGTACTTTATATTCCATTGCATTTTCTTGTCTATTGCATTTTCTATTGCATTGCGTCTTGCCTGTTTGGTATGGTATGGTATTTAATGTACAGGATGGGATGGGATGGGATGGGATGGTACGGTACGGTGTGGCACAGTGTGTTTTGTATCGTATGGTGTCTCCTGTATGATACGGGGTTTTTACATTGTATGTATTGTATGGCATGGTAGTTATTCTATGGTATGGTAGTTATTCTACGGTATTTGTTGTATTGCATGTATTGCATGGTATGTTAAAGTATCAAATCTATTTTTTGTAATGCGTGTGAAATAGATATAGATAGAGTATAAATTCTATGTGTATGTAGTGTATGGTATTTTATGTCTTGAATTGGATGGTATGCATTCTATGGTATGGTATGGTATGGTATGGTATGGTATGGTATGGTATGGTATGGTATGGTATGGTATGGTATGGTATGTAGTGTACTGTATGGTGCGGTATGAATTGTATGTTACTGCCTGTACTGCGTTCTGTATGGTATGGTACTGTATGGTATACACTGTATGGTATATACGTCTCCGGCTCAGCACGGCCCTTCTTCGCCTTACGGGGCCCGGCAGCGGCGGCGGAGGGCGGCGGCGGGGCCCGGCAGCGGCGGCGGAGGGCGGCGGCGGGGCCCGGCAGCGGCGGCGGAGGGCGGCGGCGGGGCCCGGCAGCGGCGGAGGGCGGCGGCGGGGCCCGGCAGCGGCGGCGGAGGGCGGCGGCGGAACCCGGCAGCGGCGGGGGAGGGCGGCGGCGGGGCCCGGCAGCGGCGGCGGAGGGCGGCAGCGGCGGAGGGCGGCGGCGGGGCCCGGCAGCGGCGGCGCGGGCCGCGCGAGGCCTCCCCCAGGCCGAAGAGCCGAGGCCGCAGCAGGGGGCGGGCCCCGAGCCGCGGGGCCCGGCCCGCTGATTGGACGCGCCAGCAACGGACGGCGCCTGCGCCCGGCCGCGCGGGAGATTGAAGCGGGCCGAAACAACCGAGGCGGTTGATGCCACCGGGCGCGGCGGCGCGCGGCAGCGGGCAGAAAGCCGCTTCCCCGGCGCTGCCGGCGCCCGGCAGAGCCCCTGCAGCCACACTGCCAGAGCGCCTGTCCCAGCAGGCGACCGCCCGCCCAGGTGTCAGGCTGTGGGGTGCGCGCGGGGCTGCTGCTGGGGGTGGAGGGCGACAGCAAGCGAGCCTGTGGGGGGTGCGCCCAGGTGGCGGCAGGGCTCTGCCCGGTGGCCGAGCTGCAGGAGGAGGCGGGCGGGCTGAGGAGCGTCCGAGGGGGAGATGGAGCAAGGGAGCTGTGCTCTGCCGCCTCTGGTCCGCAGCAGCCGGCTCAGCGTGGCCTCGAGCAGCGGGGCAGGCCCCGGATCCGTTTTTGTGCCGGGAGGAAGGCCCAAGGGAGGGGTAGGGAGGGGTGGCAGCAGGTTACTGCACGGAGCTGGAAGAGGAGGCCCTCCTCAGCCTCTGGGATCCCTTGAGGGAATCGGGAGGAGGCCCTGGGTGTGGTAGAGGAAGCGCGTCAGGAGGCAGAAGGGGAGGAAGCTGTGCCAGCACTCTGGCCCAGGTCAGAGCGACCAAGCCCGCGCCTCGAGAGCTGCATTAAGAGCAGCGCCGAGAAGAAAGAAGGGAAGGGCGAGTTATGGTCATCGGTGACTGCCGCCGGGGCGGGAGGGAGGCACCCCTGTGCAGACCGGAGCCTCTTTTCAGGGAAGCGTGCTGCCTCCCTGGGGCCCGAAGCAGGGACGTCGCCAGCCGGCTGACGAGCTTAGTGCGGCCTTCGGACCGTGGCCCGCTCCTGCTCTTTCAGGTGGGTGCTCCTGAGGTCGCAACGCTGCTGCGCGGTGGTGCGTGTGTCGTGTTGCGTGGATGGGATAGTACTGTATTGCATTGCGTTCGTGGCTTCTTAACTCATGTGTTGTATGGCTGGTATTGTACTTTAGCTTGTTTTGTATTGCGCTGCAGTATCGGACGCTCTTTTGTACAAGAGTACGTACGATATGTCTTCTGTTCTCTTGTGGATTCATTGGTGTTTGCGAGCCTTGGTGGAATGAGTCCCACAAGCGGAGGTCTTGGCTGGAGGGTTATAGGCTGTACGGTACGTATTGTGCTTTGTATTGGATTGTATTTTGTGTTCTGTGGCATGTACTGTAAGTGTGGTATGTATTGTACGGTATCTATAGTATTGTATGGTATGTATGGTGTTGTATGGAATTGTATATCGTATTGTAGCGTATTATAAGTCATATTGCATTTTATGTACTGTGTTCTATGCACCATATTTCATTTACCGTGTTCTGGTTTTCGTATGGTATTTCATGTATGGTACGGTATTTCTTGTACAGTATGTATTGTGTTTTATTGTATTGTCTGTATTGTCATGCAGCTTGTACTGTGTTGTATTATGTGGTTTGTATTGTAGGGTTTGTATCGAGTGGTTTTGTATGTTTTGTGTGGCACGTATCGGATGTGTTGTTTTGTCTGTATCGTATTTTGTCGATTTTGTCTTCCAGGTGTTGCATGTGTTGTGGTTCCATGTATGGTATTTATTCTATGGTATGTTTTCTATTGTACATGTTGTATTTTGTATTGTATTACATTGTATGTGTTGTATTGTCTTGCGTGTGTTGTGTTGTGCTATATGGTACGTTATTTATTGTATACATTGTCTTGTATGTATTTTATTCTGTTCTGTGTATTGCACTCTATGTATTGTATTGTACTGCAGTTTGTTTTGTACCGTACCTTAGTTTGTATTGTGTACTGTAGTTGGTGTTGTGCTGTGTATTGTATTTCTTATTGTGTTGTGTATTCTAAGTATTGCATGGTATGGTATGGTATTTATCGAATTGCATGTATCGTATTGTATTTATCCTGTTGTATGTATGGGATTCTGTCTTGCATTTAAGGTATTGCACTGTGTTTTCTATTGCATTGTAGGTATTGCACTTTGTATGGCATTGTAGGTATTGCACTTTGTATGGCATTTTATGCCGTGTATTTCATTTTGTGTGGTGTATCGTGTTGTATTGATGCTATTGTATTGAATGTAATATACTGTTTTAAGGCATGTCACGTATGGTGGCCTTGCATTGCCTGTGTTGTATTGTGTTTATTGGGTTTTCCTTTGTAGGCTATTCTCTGGTATGCATTGTGTGGTCTTTTTTAGCTTTCATGTATTGCATGTCACGTATTGTATTTTGTTCTGTAGCGCATTTTGTTTTGTGGTGTATGTAGTATATTTTCTGTAGTGCAGGCACAGAGCCTTTCTCGGGAGCCACGACCGCCGAGCTCTTCGTGGGAGCCGACACTGCAGAGTGCTGCTTGGGAGCCAGCACTTGGGTGCTTGTCTTGGGAGCCAACCCTGCCAAGTGCAGGTATTGTAACGGATGTTATTTGTTGTTCTGCATCATGAGGTAGTTTTGTTCTTTTATGTCCTGTATTCTGTTGTGTATTCTAGGTGGGTTGTATTTTGTGTTTTATAGGGTCTTGCATTTTCTATTGTATATTGTATTTCGTATTGTATTGTGTATTTTATTGCACTGTGTGTTCTGTGTTTTATGTTGCATGGTATGTAGGGTGCGATATGTATTGTATGGTGTGGTATGCATTTTCTGCATTGTTTTTTATCTATTGTGTTTTATGCCTTGTATTTCGAGCACGGAATTTTATGTAAGGTACTTTTTGTATGGTGCTGCTTGTTTTGTGTAGTATTGTATGTATTGCTTTGGATTTTGCAGTGTCTGTTTTGTATTGTACTGCAGTTTGTTTTGTATTGTGTACTGTATGTATAGTACGGTATGACATTTATTTCACTTAGGGTATTGTAAGTATCGTGTTGTATTGGTCATATTTTCTTATATGTATTGTTTGTACTGTACTCTAGTTTGCGTTGTCTTTTGAATGTATTGCGTTCTATTTTGTAGTGTATTGCATGTGTTTTATTTTGTATTCTATTGGCATTGTATTTTCTCTCTTGTATTTATGTATTGTATGGCATGCTGTTTCTCGTACGGATTGTGTTGTATGGTTTGTAATGGGTTTGGTATTGTCATGTATTTTAATGTCTTTCGTCTTGTATTGTACGGATTGTGTGGGTTGTAGGGCTTGTAATGTATTTTGTAATGTAATGCTTTTTGTATTGGAATGTAGTTTGTCTTGTAATGCAGCATGTATTGTAATGTATGTTGTATGGTATTTTAGGTATGGCATGGCTTGTATTGTACGTTTTGTATGGTATGCTTCCGTATGTATTTTATTGGATAGATTGTGTTTTGTCTTGCATTTCCTTGTGGGTATTGCATGTGTTGTGTTTTCCTGTATGGTAGTTATCGTATTGTTTGTATTGTGTGTATTTAATTGTAGGCATGACATGTAGTGTATTCTATGTATGCTATGTATGGCATGGTCAGTTTTGAAATCTGTGGTATTGTATGTATTGTATCATGTGTATCATCTTGTATCATATGTATTGTCGTGTACCGTATGTATTGTATCATATGTACCGTGTCGTATTTTATCGTATGTATTGTACGTATAGTATTGGTTTAGTACATGTGGTGTATGGTAATGTATTTCTTGTCTTGCCTTGTCTGGTGTGTGTTGTATTGTTGTAGTTGGTTTTGTACTGTACTGTGTGTAGTGTATGCAGTGTATTGCATGCTGTTTCTTGTATGGTATGTATATATTATTGTAGGGATGGTTGGAATGGTTTGGTATTCATCCTATTGTGTGTACCAGATGGGAGATAGAATATTTTATTGCTTGAATTAGTTTGTATATTTACTTAGTATTGTATTTTGTGTTGTATGTATTGGATTTTATTTATTGTAATTTGCATTGTGTTTTGTATTGTAAGTATTGTAGTGCAGTTTCTATTGCATTGTGTACTGTGTGTCTGGTGTGGTATAACACTTACCGTACTGTATGTACCCTATTGTATTTTCTGGGTTGTTATTTATCATACTGGACCATTTGTATTGCATTGTTTGTATCATGTTGTATTTTGTATTGCAGTTTGTATTTAGTATTCGATGTTGTATTCTGTGCTTGTATGATATGGTTTGTATTGTAGGGTTTCGTATGGATTGTATCGTGCATATTGTGTTTTGCATTCCCCTAGATTGTATGTGTTGTATCTGTTGTATTCTCGTGCGTGCGTGCGTTGCATGGGTTGCGTTGTCCTGTATGGGATGTTACGGTATATATTGTATCGTAGTCATTGTCTTGCGTGTACTTTATTCTATGTATTGCATTCTCTGTATTGTCTGGCACTGTAGCTTGTTTTGTACCGTACCTTAGTTTGTATTGTGTACTGTAGTTGGTGTTGTGCTGTGTATTGTATTTCTTATTGTGTTGTGTATTCTAAGTATTGCATGGTATGGTATGGTATTTATCGAATTGCATGTATCGTATTGTATTTATCCTGTTGTATGTATGGGATTCTGTTTTGCATTTGAAGTATTGCACTGTGTTTTCTACTGCATTGTAGGTATTGCGCTTTGTATGGCATTGTAGGTATTGCACTTTCTATTGCATTTTATGCCGTGTATTTCATTTTGTGTGGTGTATCGTGTTGTATTGATGCTATTGTATTGAATGTAATATACTGTTTTAAGGCGTGTCACGTATGCTGTGCCTTGCATTGCCTGTGTTGTATTGTGTTTATTGGGTTTTCCTTTGTAGGCTATTCTCTGGTATGCATTGTGTGGTCTTTTTTACCTTTCATGTATTGCATGTCACGTATTGTATTTTGTTCTGTAGCGCATTTTGTTTTGTGGTGTATGTAGTATATTTTCTGTAGTGCAGGCACAGAGCCTTTCTCGGGAGCCGCGACCGCCGAGCGCATCTCGGGAGCCGCGACCGCCAAGCGCATCTCATGAGCCAACCCTGCCAAATGCAGATATTGTAACATATGTTATTTATTGTGTTGTATCGTGTGGTATTTTTGTTACTTTATGTCTTGTATTTTATTGTTTATTCAATGGTACTGTATTTTGTGTTTTCTTCTGTATTGCATTTTGTATTGTGTATTGCATTTTATATCATATTGTTTATTTTAGTGTGTATTCTGTAGTATTAGGTTGCATGGTATGTATGGTGTGGTATGTATTGTATGGTACGTATTGTACTGTATGTACTGTAGTTTTGTATTGTGTATTGTATTGTGTATGTATTTTATGTATTGTATAGTCGTGTTGTATTTGTGTATTGTTGTATTGTGTTGTATTTTGCATTCCACTGCATTTATCATATCGTATTTGTCATACTTTCTGGCATGGGAGTTTGTCTTGGATTGTATTTTCTGTTGTCTGTGTTGTATGTGTTGTCTTGTATGGTTTGGTATTTATTGTGTTGCATTTCTCGTGTTGTCTCCTGTATTTTGTGTTGCATTTTGTCTTGTCTGTTAGGCATTTGTGTATTGTGCTTATTGTGTGTATGGTACGTGGAGTATTAGAGTTTGTATTGTGTCGTATGTCTTGTCTTTTCTGTTGCATTGTATGTATTGTCTTTTATCTGTTGTGGTTTATCGATTGTATCGTCTGTATTGTATTACAAGAATGGTGCTTCATGGGTGGTATTACAAGAATGGTGCTTCATGGGTGGTATTACAAGAATGGTGCTTCATGGGTGGTATTACAAGAATGGTGCTTCATGGGTGGTATTACAAGAATGGTGCTTCATGGGTGGTATTACAAGAATGGTGCTTCATGGGTGGTATTACAAGAATGGTGCTTCATGGGTGGTATTACAAGAATGGTGCTTCATGGGTGGTATTTGTGGTGTTGTATTGTAGGTGTGGTGGTGTATTCTGTTATACCTATGCTGATGTCCTTTTGTATGAGAATGTATTTTGCCTTGTGGGGCTTTTTTTATTGTGTTGTATTTTTTATTGCATTTTAGTTTGGATTGTATCGTATGGTTTGTATGTATGGTTTGTTATATATAATGTGTGGTATGTATTGTGTTATATTTTTTATTGCTATATACTGTATGTGTTGTAGGTATTGTATTGTAAGGATTGTCCTGTGTGTATTGTGTTGTATGCATTGTATAGACCTTATTGTACTCTAGGTTGTTTTGTGTTGTGTATTGGTTTTTGTATTGCAGTGTGTATTGTATGTGTTGTATGGTGTTTATCATATTGTTTGTATTGTATAGTATTCCGTAATTTTTTTTTTGTGCTTTCTATTTTGTCTTGTATGTATTGTATTTTGCACTGTATTTGGCATTGTATATATTGTATTGTACTGTAGTTTGTTTTGTATTGTGTGTTGTATGTATACTGGTGTGACATTTATTTTATGTAGCGTATGGTCTGTATAGTATTGTAGTGTTTTGTATTGTACTGTGCTTGGTCGGTGGTGCTTGGTAGTGTATGGCATGCTCGTTCTTGCATGTATTGTGTTGCCCTGTATTTTGTGGTTTGTAATGTATTTGGTATTGGCATGTAGTTTGTACTATATTGTTTCTATTGTGTTTTATTTTATTGGCTGGATCGTAATGTATTGGTATTGTATGCATTTTGTGTATTGTATTGTATTTTTTGTATTGTAATGGTTTTGGTATTGGAATGTATTTTCTCTTGTAATGCAGCATGTATGATATTGTATGTTTGTCACATTAAAGGGACTGTAGTTTCGAAATTTGCCTGTCAGCATCACTGATTGGTGTATCAGAGCCCCAGCAAAAGGACTTGCGCTGAGCAGATGCACCAAATTCAAAACCAGATATTTTATGGAGAGCGACAGAACCACTCTGCTTGACCACTCTGTCAGTCAAGAAGTTTTTCCTAATCCCCAGTCTAAACCTCCCCTGGTGCAACTGGAGGCCCTTTCCTCTCATTCTATCCTCTAGTTAGATGGGAGAAGAGACCACCCCCCACCTCCCCCCCACCCCCTTTCAGGTAACTGTCGAGGGCGATAAGGTCTCCCCTCAGCCTCCTCTTCTCCAGACTGCACAAGCCCCCTGTCCTCAGCCGCTCCTCATAAGACTTAAGGTTAATATTGCTAGCAAACTTGATAGTAATACCACAACCCCGGGATAACTTTCACCCGGAGGGCGAGAGGTGCAGCGCTTACCCAGAGAGGCGTCCCTGCCTGGGGTGGAGGAAGAGAAGGCAGCCCCTCGACTGGTCCACCAGGTATCAAGGTTCTTCTCTCCCAATTTAACAACCCTATTCTCTGTCTTTTATCACCAAAACTACGTGGTTCCCCCTCTATTTGTGGCGCGTAGCATGATTTGCGTGAAGAGACGAGTGCTGTACTGCTAAATGTTTAAGAACTACAGTACAATATAAACTGCATCACAATACAAAGAACACCACCATGCAAAATACATTATCATACAACATACATACAGTAGAGTCCACTACTACTGTGCACGGCAACCCAAAGTACAAGACAAGCCATACGATAAAGAAATTAAAAAGCTAAGAGTAATACGTACAATGCAATGCAAAATGATATGTAGTACCTACAAGACAATACGTCTAATGCAATACATTGCCTACCATATAATACCTGCAATACCATACACACCAGAAAAAATTCCAGCAATGCAATCCAATCCAAGCACTACGCATCATACTACACAATACATACCACGCATACAATACAAAAAATACCGTACACTGCCTAAACGACATGCAATACTTTGAATTAATACAACAAGTAAAATACAGTAACTACACTACCAGGTCATGGAATACATACAATAAATACCATACGATACTATAAATACCATACCATACCCTACAGCACATACCGTGCTGTACGTACCATACTCCGCAACACATACCACGCAACCCAGTCCAATGCATAACGTACAATAGATACAACACATACAATACAATACGTGCCATACCCTACATACACGCACAACACAAACCAAAGCACTCTACAGAACTCTCCCATCCATACAACACGACCCATACAACACCATGCAGCAGCGTTGCGTCCTCGTTAGCACCCACGTGAAGGAGCAGGAGCGGGCCATAGTCCAGTATACAAAATACAACGCTCACTACGATGCAAAATACGATACAATCAGATAAATAGCATACCGTACCATACACTACACAACGTGCCAAATACAATACAGTACAAAATTCAGTAGAACGCAACACCTACAAAACTCTACACACAATGAATACAATACACTCCGTACCATACACTAGTGTGGTGGTTTAAGCCCAGCTGGCAACTAAGCACCACACAGCCGCTCACTCACTCCCCCCAGGTGGGGTGGGGGAGAGAATCAGAAGAGGAAAAATGAGAAAACTCGTGGGCTGAGATAAAAACAGTTTAATAGGTAGAGCACAAAACACTGCGCGGAGAAGCAAAGCAAAGCAAAAGAAGGAATTCATTCACTACTTCCCGTCGGCAGGCGGGTGTTCAGCTATCTGCAGGGAAGCCGGGCTCCATCACGCGTAGCGGTTGCTCGCGAAGACAAACGCCATTACTCCGGATGTCCCCCCCTTCCTTCTTCCTCCCCCAGCTTTACATCCTGAGCATGACGTCATATGGTCTGGAATATCCCTTTGGTCAGTCGGGGTCAGCTGTCCCGGCTGTGTCCCCCCCCAACTTCCCGTGCACCCCCAGCCCACTCGCTGGTGGGGTGGTGGAGGAGCAGAAAAGGCCTTGGTGCTGTGTGAGCCCTGCTCAGCAGTAACTAGAACATCCCTGCTTTATCAGCATTGTGTCCAGCCCAAATCCAAAACACAGCCCCATACAATCCAAAACACAGCCCCATACTAGCTGCTATGAAGAAAGTGAACCCTATCCCAGCCAAAACCAGCACAACTAGGGAGAATACAATAAACACCATACTGTTGTAAATAGCAGTCCAGAGACCGAGAAAGGTGGCAATCCTGCACTGTAAAGCACATCCATCAGGAAATATGAAAGAAGCTATAGGGAACAGATTAGCTGATAAAGCAGCTAGGGGAATAGCAAAAAAGAATGCCTTACAAATGGCATTACTTCCCACAAAAAACATTACACTACCAAAAGAGAAACCAAAAATATTCGGAGGAAGATGAGAACTTAGGGAAGTTATTAGACGCAAAAAGGAATTTAGCAGGATGGTGGGTCACAGTTCAGGGACAGGTAGTAATCCCCCCACTTCCGATGAGAGAAATATTACAGGCAGAACATAAAGTGTCATTGGGGCCCAGAAGCATTAATCACCTTTTTAAAGAGATAGGTGGTGTCTATAAGAATGGTAGAAATGGCTAAAATGATTTCTGCCAAGTGTGAAATTTGTTTGCAAAACAATCCGGTGATAAAGAGAAAAGTTCCAATGGGAACCTTGAAATCGGGAGTACAACCTGGAGACATACTTTTACAGGATGGCCTGAAGCTTTTCCTTGTCGGACCAATCAAGGAAAGGAAGTCCTTAAATGGTTGTTGCAAGAAATAATTCCAAGATTTGGGGTACCTATTGGAACATCTTCTGCTGGAGGCCCACATTTTGTTGCCGAAGTAGTACGAAATATTAGTAAAGTTCTGGGAATTACTTGGAATTTACATACCCCCTGGAGGCCTCAATCAAGTGGAAAAATAGAAAGAATGAATCAGACTTTAAAAAGGCAAATTAGCAAAATATGTCAGGAGGCAAATTGGCTACCACAGTTGGTGACTGGCTAAATTACAACGGCCGTTGCGATCTTCCCTATTGGCTTTAGAAACTAACCAGGGGCTGTTGTCAAATACATTACCAAAATGGGAAAAGGTGAATGTGGGAGACCATGAATTGATTATAGATGCACTCGGTGTGGTCCAAGATAACCTGTCTTTGGCTCTCAGTTGCATCCAGGCACAACTGTGGGCACAATCAGTGGCTGCTTCAGTCATAAGAGAAGGGGAAAAAGACACTCTTCCCACCAAGATGTGAAAAATAATTTGAGATAGTGCCATTAATGTAGAGAAAAAACTGCAGTCCTGGTGGAATTTGATAAACTTTACCTACGATCCCGTCACAAGTACAGCCACAACTTTTGTATTAACTATACGCAATGCTTCAATATATTCGATTTACCCTGTTATTGCATTAGGATTAAATCAGAATGGAACCATACTCTATCCATTTGAGCATGGAGTGTGGGCCCAAAAGGTGGGACAGAAGTGGCAAACTGTGGATTTGGAATCTTGTGTTGTACGAGAACAACAAGGGTTCATCATATCGTCAGGATATCTGTTTAGATACTGAGCAAAATGTTTGTCATTTTGAGACTCGCCCTGACGAAAACCCCCAAACAGTGATTATATATAGTGGTAAAGGATGTGTATATTTGAGAACAGCTTGTGATTTTATAGCTGTAGATGATGTAGTTATAGATACTAGGAATCACTCAAATTTTTGTGTTTGTAATTTCACTAGAATTACAGGATGTGATTTCTCTTATTTGGCCCCAGTCACATCTCACCAGCTTTTGCAATCTAATTATACCTTAATTCAGGGACTGTTGCCTACACCCATTGGAATGAATCTCACTTTAGTGAAACAATTGCTACAACACCAAGATTTAATCAAAATTTTGAAAAAGGTCAGGGAAAAGGGACAAAGAACTTTAATAACTGTACACCGCAATGTGAAAGAGATACATCGTGTTTTAGAGAGGGTGGAAAAGGGTGCGGAACATAAATGGTGGGACACTCTTTTCGGATGGTCACCTACTGCTACAGGCATCCTAAATAAGTTATGCCACCCTATTGTTGTTCTCCTGATATTGATTCTAATCAGCATTGTTCTATCAGTCATATTATATATTATAAATTGGAGGATGATGAATCGATTAACTCATTTGACATCTGTACTTGAAGCACATAATATGCTTCACTGATTCAAAATGAAAGTATTGAAATAATTTTCAAAACTTTCAAAGGGGGGAACTGTTGCAAATATTCTGATTTTTTTTTAATCCAAATATGTTTATATATAGAGAGAAAAGGTTAAATTTAATTAATAAATAAATAAGTTAGGATTGTTAAGTTAGAAACAAGAACCATAGGAACCTCACCAGGGTGTCGCCGTTCCCTACTGAGGAACTAACAGTAACGAGATGGAACGATGAAGAATTGAATAGAAAAGTCTTGTTGGAGTGCTGTGACAGTGTGACCTGATATGCACCAGTGATGCTGCTTGGAAAATTCCTTACCCTTCCCATCTTGATTCCAATATTAAGAATGCCAATCAATAGATATTAATAGAAGTAACCATTGATTATTCCTAAGTCTGGATATTGATAGAAAAGTATAATCTAGAGAGCGATTAATAAAGATTAAATTATATCTATATTCTGTATAAGGGTAACTAGGTATGATCTATCTCTGATTTAATCATAAACTAGCTATGAACAATGTAGCATTGTGAAGAGGTAGAATTTGCTTGTCAAGAGAATGATAAGTTGTAGGCCTGGTCAGTAAACCAGGGAAAACTTAAGAAGATTCCAAGAATGGGATTTTGCAACCAACCTGAGCATGCGCAAAGATTGGGTTCAACTAAAGGGCACCATGAGGAAGACTGTGGACGACCACCAGAGGACCTTAGACGACCACCTGTGTACCTGAAGGCGCATGCGTCACGAGCGTTTACATATATTAATGAGTTCTCGGAAATTGTATGAATATGTTAATTGTTTCTTGGAAAGATGATGACTATGTATATTTTGATTGTCTATAACTTTTGCAGCGGAGAAACTAAGCACGCACACTAGGTGGAGCGATCCCCTGTGCGTCCAGCGCTGCAATAAAGAAGAGCCTGCTCACCTACGTACATTGTGTAGATGAGTTTTTATATCACAGATTTGTAACAATACCATACAATAAAAGGTCTACAATACAAAAAATTCAATACATACAATACCATAGGTTCAAGAAAATAGAATAAGTGCAATATAAAAGACAGTACAACACAAAATAGAATACAACAGGAAATACAACGTAATACATAGAATACAACACACAGAATACATTACATACCATACCATACAACAGGTACAATAAAATACCATACAGTATATACCATGCAGTTCCATACCAGATGAAATGCAGTACACAGAATAAAATACAATTCGTACCATGCCGTACCGTACCGTACCATAACATACCATTCCTACACTACAGTACATAGAATGAATCCTGTATCTAAAATGCACACAATACAATAAATACATTTAATATTATAACAAAGCATGCAATACATACAATAAATACCATACGATAACTACCATAACATACAATATATACGATGCCATACAATACGTGCAATGTTAAAAAAACACACACTACATCATGCCACACAATACAAACCATACCATACCATACCATACCATACCATACCGTACCATACCATACCATACCATACCACACAATACATGCAATACATACAGTGCAATAAATACCGTACCATACCAAACAGACAAGGTGCAATGCAATAGAAAATGCTATACACAAGAAAATGCAATAGAATATAAAGTACAATACAATACTTACAGTACGATACGCAGGTGCCTTAAAATACAATGCAACACGTACAACACATACAATAGGATACATACAATACCATACATACTCTAAAAGACATACCATACAATACCGTAGCATGCCATACACACAATACAATAGAGTACAATACAAAATGCAGTGGAATACAAAATACAAAGGAGAATACAATACACCCAGGAGAATACAATACAATTCATGCCATACAATACTAAAACTACCAGACCCTGCCATACAATCCATACCATACCATGCCACATCAATCAATACAAAATACAATACAGTAAGTACAATAGAATAAATACAAAAAATACAACATTACAACACATGCAATACAACATTACAATACAACACATACAGTACAATACATACAATGCAATAAACATGTACAAGACAATAAATACCCTCCTGTACACTATATATACACTACACGCAATACAATACATACCATACGATGCAAAATACAATATAAATTATATATATGATACATTAACTGTGATACATCCAATATGATACATCCAATGCGATACATAGCGTCTGTATCAGACCAGACAATAAAATACGTACAATAAACACTTTACCAGAAAAGAGACACCAAACATACAATACGTATAAAACAACGCAATGCAAAATACAATTAAAAGGACAATACGTACAAGACAATGCGTACTATACCATACATCTACTACCATGGAATACAAACAACAGAATACAAACCAGAAAATACAATCTGTAAAATACATTTTAAAAACCCAATAAAAATAGAGTATACTACAAAATACAGGAAATACAATAAAATACAATAACATATCTCCTGTAATGTATAATGCCGTACACATTACACAAGACATACTAGACCATACAAACAGCGCAATACATACAATATAAAATACAGTCCAAAGCACAGTACAAACTACAGTCTATATAAAAAATGCAACACCTACAAAAGACAATACGTACCTTACATACAGTACGATACATAGAAGACAATACGATACACACAAGGCAATCAATACCAAACCGTACTCAGTACAATACAAAACACAACACAAAACAAGCCACAGTACAATGCAAGACACAGAATACAATGCATACCTTACCGTACAATACACACCATACCATAGAATACAGACCATACCATACAGTGCAATGCACGTTACGATACAACACATACAACACACGTACAAAACATGCAACACATACGACGCATGCCATACAGCACACGGCATACAATACACACAATACACACAGTATACAAGAAAATACAATACAAAGTACAATACAACATACGTTGGAATGCACAGTACAACACAAAACACAATACACTCTAGAGGACATGCAGTAACTACCATAACATACAATACACTACAAAGAATACAATAAATACCAAACCATGCAAACCAACGCAACACATACAACACATACAATATAGACACAATGCGACCCAGACAATACCGTAGGTACCCTGCCCTACAATACAAACCACAAAACAATATCTACAATACAATAAGGGGAATAAGACAATACAATAAATAGAATAGGTACACTCCAACACAATGCATACAACACGTACAATGCATAAAACACATGCTACATGTGCAATACGGCCAATGCGTACAATACAGAAAACACAACGCGTGTAGTTCAATCTATGCAATACCCTACAAACAACCCAATAAAGAGCATGCAATACATACCATACCATACAATATGTGCAGCACGTATGATGCCATACAATGCATAGAAAAGCTTAGCATATCGTACAGCACCATACCACTGAAAATACAACGCACAAGCGCAATAAAATACACACAATACAACACAATACCTCCCATACAAAACAGTAGGATACAAGACATACATGTCGTACAATACATGCCACACCATCCTATAAATACTATACCATACTACACACTACATACAATTTATGTAAATACAATATATAGTACTAATACAATGTACAAAATACATGCAATAAGGACCATACCATACCATGGAATACATACCGAGCTGTATAATAAACACTATACGATACACACCATACCATAAAATACAAGCAATGCCCAAAAAGGCAATAAACACAAAGACAATACAAACAGTACATACCATACCCTACAACACAACGCATACAATCCATACACTACAACGCCATACAAAATACAGTACAAAATACAACCTATCGCATACAATGCACACAAGACAATGCAATACAAACTACCGTACGAAATACAATACAATACAAAGACAGTACAAAAAGCATTACTCTAGAAAATACAATACAATACGAGATACAACACAAAACACATTCCATACAATGCAGACAATACAATACACACAATACAGGTACATAAATTACAATACATACCATATCATACCATACGGACAATCAACAGTACAATACAAAATCCAACACACAATACAAATCAAACTGGAGCACAAAACAATTCTTACAATACAAAACATACAACACGATACATACAATACAAACCGTACCGGACCATACCATACATTGCAATACGATACATGCATTTGATACAACACGCCATACGTACGATACATACCATGCAATAAAGACAATACCATACAATATAGACAATACCATACAATCCATACCGTACCGTACAATACACAGAATGCACAATACACTGCAATATGCAATACAATACACGGTACAAAATACAATACACACCATAATACAATACAATACAATAATATTTAGAAATCCTAAAATAACAAAATACCATACGATGTAATACAATGCAAAAAACCCAAGAACATCTTAAGATACAGTGCAACACATACAATAGCATAAATACCATACGGTACAATAAAACACAACACATACAGTACATAGATTACAATGTAATCCAAAACACGCTACAAGAAATAAAATGCAGTGCAACACCTACAGTATATACATTGGAATGCAATGCAATATATACAAAACCGTAAATACCATAGAACACAACAGATACAAAATACAATGCAATACAAAATACCATAAAAATTCAATATATGCTCTACAATAAAAGACACAATGCATATAGGACAGTCCATACCATACCATACGATAAAATAGATATAGTACAAGACATAGAATTACTACAATGTATAAAACGCATACAATACATATAATTAATCCAACACGTAAAATAGATAAAATACCATAAATACAAGAATTAGCATACCATTCCATGAAATGCATACAATACAATAGAATAAATACCATACGATACCGTACCATACAATACAATGCAGTAGAGTATGTGGAAGGCCTGAACCATTCCCACGCCTCTTTTTCATGTCAATGCCCCATGCCTCTCAGTGCCTTAAAAAGAGACATTTGGACAATGCCCTTCGTAATGGGCTTCAACTGCTGGTCAGCCCTGGAGAGATCAGGCAGTTGGACTGCGCGATTGTTGTAGGTCCCTCCCAACTAGAAATAAACTATCCTATCCTATCTGTATCCTATGCTATCCTATCCTATGCTATCCTACCCTATGCTACCCTATCCTATGCTATCCTATCCTGTCCTATGCTATCCTATGCTATGCTGTGCTATGTTATGCTATGCTAAGCTGTGCTAAATAAATGTGGAAGCTGCTGAACCAAATGAAACCAGAAAGTCAAAACCTTCTGGAAGCTGTTACACCTTTGGAAAACTGTGCTGTATTGCCCACGTGCAACGCTTGCTCTTGCAGGACGCCAGCGAGCATCCCTTCACGGGCGTGTGACAGTTGTGCTCTGGGTTGTGGCCACTCAGGTCTTGAAGACCTGCAGGCTCAGGGATCCCCCAACCTCTCTGGACAACCCACTCCAGTGCTCCACGATCCTCACAGGGATTTTGGTTTTTCTTCCTTCTCTGCAGCCTGAACCTCTCTAGTTTCAGGAGGTGCCACCGTCTCCGCCCCTCCCATCAGGCAGTGCTGGGAAGAACCTGTCCCCATCCCCTTCCCCATAGGCACTGGGGTGTGCTGTGAGGTGCCCCGGTGCCTTCTCTGCTCCATGCTGAACCAGCCCCAGACCCACAGACCCTCCTTGCCTCCCCTGAGCCCCTCTGCTCTATCAACCTGTCTCCGGGACCCCAAAGAGGACGTAGTGCCTACATGAGGCCTGATGGGTGCTGAGCAGAGGGGATGGCTCATCCTTGTGCCTTCTGCTAGGGGAGAGAGGCAGCAGAAGTCCTGCCAGAGCGAGCCAAGTGCTGCCTATGAGGCCGCGTGGGAGGAAGCAGGGGAGCCCCGAGGGCTGGCCAGCAATGCTGGAGAGTGGGGAGAGGCTGTGGGACTTTGTCCTGCAGCCTCCCAGGGAGGCACGAGGTGCTACCGAGTGAAGCCTCTTGCCGTATGTGCCTGGAGATGTCTGCCATGGCGAGAGCGACCTGACGGAGCCCTGGGAAGACACGGACGAGGCCTCAGTGACTGGCATGAAACAGCGATGCCGAACACAAGCCAAGAGATGGGGGGATGGAGTGGGCACTGGCTCTGCGGTAACCCCAGACGCGTGTGCTGGGGCTGCAGCGCTGCCGGGGCGAGCGCCGTGGGCGAGGACGGCCAGTTGTGATGCCCCTGCGCGATGGCTTCTGATGTCAGGGAGTCCCTGAGCGACGGGTTCTGTTGTCACCAAGGGATGGACGGAGACTTCTCTGAGCAAGAGGCTCTAATGTCACCTGGCGCTGGACTGTGACGTCCCCAAGCCACGGAATGTGACCAGGAATCCAAGGCTCACCCTGCTCACCCTGGTGCCAGCACTCCAGCTGAGCAGTCGGCGAGGTGTGGGGTGTTGAGCAAGGCCTTGGTGCTGGTGTCGTGCTCGGGGAGTTGCTCCTTGCAGCTCTCAGTACCCGACCCCAGAGCCTTCAAAGGATTTTCCCCGGCCCTGCCAGGTGGAGGCAGCCGGGGCACCCAGGAGGCGCGCTCGCAGCAGCAGCGGTGAGCTGGGTGGGGAAACTTCACCCTGGGGAGCTGGGAGGGCTTCCTTCAGGAGGGACCTGGGCATTTCTTCCACCCCTCCCCAAGCCGGCCAGTGACCGTGGCCTCTCTTCCTTTTCTTGCATGATACCCGCTGCTGCAGCCCTCGTGAGAGGGAGCGACTCGTCATCGTCGGCTCCCCCCAGCCCACCGCAGCGAGTGGAGAGCATGGCCACGGAGCTGGACGACCGCTGTCCCATCTGCCTGGACAGCTGGGAGGAGGCCAGCTTTGTGATGCCATGCCTCCACCGCTTCTGCTACCCGTGCATCCTGCGGTGGGCTGAGAGCAAGCCCGAGTGCCCCCTCTGCAAGAGGAAGATCCTCTCCATCCTGCACTCGGTGCGGGCGGACGATGACTACCTGGAGCACGTCGTCACACCATCCGTGCCATCTTCCGTCATCGTCCGCCAGGCGGGAGGAGCTCCCAGCCGCCCAGCCACCCACAACCTCCATCAACCCAGAGCACCCCAACGGTGGGCTGCAGAAGGGGTGCTCAGGGGTGCTGTGGGCGGCCTCCAGCCCCCAAACTGGATGAACCATTTCCAGAGCAACCCAACGCTCCTCCAGACCCTGCAGTCCTGGGTCCGTCAGGAGGCGGAGGAGATCTTTGGCAACGGGGTGTTGGAGGCAGCCGTGCTGGAGGGCACTGCCACGGGCATCCAGAGCAACGTCGGGAGAGAGCTGCGACGGCGCAGCAGGGAGGCCCGTCATCTGCGGGGCGGGCAGGATGCCCGTGCTGCCGTGGGGCAGGAGGGCAGCCCCACGCGTGCCTCAGGCCCTGCTGCCTCCCCAGGAGGGTCTCTTGCCCCCAGCCCAGCCCCCTCCACCAGCCCGGCAAGATCCAGCACGGACGAGCTCCCCGGCACCTCATCTGCTGCCATTGGTGGGGGTCCCGGCAGCCACTTCTCTGCTCCCATTGCCACCCCTGCAGAGCAAGAAGAGCCCCCAGAGGAGGCAGGGGAGGCTGTGCCCGGGCCCTCCACTTCCAGCCAGGGCACTGAACGCTCCCTTGGGGGGCCACAGCGACCCCCAAAGAGGAGGGCCAGCAGCACCGAGGCCTCTCCAGCCAAAAAGAGGCCAGCACCGCGTCGGTGACCCTGCAGAGTGCCTCGGGGGACAGCCAAACCAGGACTGGGCCATCAGCTGGGGCATGCGCCAGCCCTCAAGGGCTCCCAGCCCCCCAAATCCAATTATCCAAATCAAGTAAATGCATGGAAACCACAGAAGAAGTCGCACCGTTACTAACAGGAGAGGTGGTGTTGCTATCCTCGCCCTTTTTGGCCTTGTTGCGGGGAGGGGTGGCATGTTGACACCGAGGGCTCCTTCTACGCATGCCAGGTACTGTTCCGTTGTTCCCCACGAAGGCAAGTGCTGCCCAGCTCCAGGCCTGCATCTCTGCACCTGCTCCCGGGGCAGATGTTTCCAGCCGGGGGGGTCTCCAGGGCCAGCCCGTGCCCCATCGCTCATCATGTCCTGGGGCTCTGCTCTCCTACCAGCCTGCACTGCTGGCTGCAGCCTTGCTATGGCGGCACCCAAATCCCTCCTCCTGCACCGACTCACAACTCGGTGCTGCACTCTGCATCAACCTAGCGTCGTACCCTGCCAAGGCAGGAGCTCCAAGAACTTCAACAAGGGGAAGCGCAAAGTCCTGCACGTGGGGAGGGACAACCCCAGGCACGAGCACACACCAGCACATGGGGCGGGCTGCCCGGCTGGAAAGCAACCTGGGAAAGGTGACACCATGCTGCTGCCATCGAGCACAGCCTTTCTTCCAACCATGCTGCGCTTGCCGAACTCTTCCAACAGTCTCGCTCCCTCCAGATGTGAAACTGTACTCGTACATCGATGATATTCTGATTGGAGGGACCTCCCCTGAAAAAGCGGGGGGAGCAGCAGGAGCAGTATGGCAAGCATTACACGAAGCAGAAGTTGAGATCCCACCCGAGAAATGTCAGGAACCAAGCAGAGAAGTAAAATTTTTAGGTGCTTGGTGGATTGCAGGTAGTGCAGCGATTCCACCGGACACCCTAAGTAAAAGAGAACAATTGCAGATGCCCCAATCTAGGAAGGAATTACAACAGCTTATGGATACTTTTGGGTGCTGGAGGAAACACGTACCTGTTTGATTTGCGATCATTGCTCGCCTGCTGTCCTCGCTTTTACGAAAAGGAAAACCCTAGAAATGGAACTCAGAACATGAAGAGGCAGCCGGAACTCTGATGCGGGAATTAAAGACATATCAGGCCGTCCCCATGTGCCCAAAGGTGAGCCGGCGGGGAAGACGACCGGCCTGGCTGAGCAGAGAGCTTTGGACGGAACTCCGGAAAAAAAGAGAGTTTATGACCTTTGGAAGAAGGGGCAGGCAACTCAGGAGGACTTCACGGATGCTGCGAGGTTTTGCGGGGAGAAAATTACAAGGGCCAAAGCCCAGCTAGAACTTAACCTGGCGCCCGCCGTAAAAGGCAACAAAAAATGTTGCTGTAAATACATTAGCAACAAAAGGAGGGCTAAGGAGAATCTTCGTCCTCTCCTGGACGCGTCAGGAAAGAGTGACAAAGGATGAGGAAAAGGCTGAGGTACTTAATGCCTTCTTTGCCTCAGTCTTTAATAGTAAGACGAGCTGTCCTCCGGGTCCCCAGCCCCCTGAGCTGGAAGATAGGGGCGGGGAGCAGAATGAAGCCCCCACAATCCAAGGGGAAATGGTTAGCGTCCTGCTACACCACTTAGACACACCCAAGTCTCTGGGACCGGATGGGATCCACCCAAGGGTCCTGAGGGAGCTGGCAGAAGAGCTCACCAAGCCACTTCCCATCATCTACCAGCAGTTGTGGCTAGCTGGGGAGGTCCCAGTTGACTGGAGGTTAGCAAATGTGAGGCCCCGGAGGAGGCCTGGGAGGCTGTGCCCGGGCCCTCCACTTCCAGCTGGGGCAGTGAACGCTCCCCTGGGGGGTGTGCTGGTTTTGGCTGGGGTAGAGTTAATTTTCTTCATAGCAGCTAGTATGGGGCCATGTTTCGCATTTGTGCTGGAAACAGTGCTGATAAAGCAGGGATGGTTTTGTTCCTGCTGAGCAGTGCTTACCCCGAGTCAAGGCCCCTTCTGCTCCTCCACCACCCCACCAGCGAGTGGGCTGGGGGTGCACAAAAAGTTGGGAGGGGACACAGCCGGGACAGCTGACCCCGACTGACCAAAGGGATATTCCATGCCATATGACATCATGCTCAGGATATAAAGCTGGGGGAAGAAGAAGGAAGGGGGGGGACACTCAGAGTAATGGCGTTTGTCTTCCCAAGCAACCGTTACGCGTGATGGAGCCCGGCTTTCCTGGAGATGGCTCAACACCCGCCTGCCGATGGGAAGTGGTGAATGACGTCCTTGTTTTGCTTTGCTTGCCTGCGCGGCTTTTGCTTTCCCTATCAAACGGTCTTTACCTGAACCCACCAGTCTTCTCACTTTCACTCTGCTGATTCTCTCCCCCATCGCACCTGGGGGGAGTAAGCGAGCGGCTGTGTGGTGCCTAGTTGCCAGCTGGGCTTAAACCACAACAGTGCCTTGGGGGGCCACAGCGACCCTCGAAGAAGAGGGCCAGCAGCACCGAGGCCTCTCCAGCCAACAAGAGGCCAGCACCACGTCAGTGATCCTGGAGGGTGCCTCGGGGGATGGCCAAACCAGGACTGGGCCATCAGCTGGGGCATGCGCCAGCCCTCAAGGGCTCCCAGCCCCCCAAATCCAATTATCCAAATCAAGTAAATGCAGGAAAAAGTTGCAGTGTTACTAACAGGACAGGTGGCGTTGCTATCCTCACCCTTTTACCATCAAAGTTCTTGAAACTGCATTATCAATACCAGCTACAGAATCGGCTGGGACCTGCCCACGGGTACTCTCTGTATTGCATGTGTTGTCTTGTAGGGTATGGTACGTATTCTACATCTTGTATGAATAGTAGGTATTATATTGTACATTGGTTTGTATTGCATGTTGTATTGTACGTACCATATTGTAGGTATTGGACTGCAGTTTATGTAATGCATTGTATTGTAAGTATCGCATTTTAGACCTTCTATTGCATTCTATTGTTTATTGTAGTTTCTGTATTTTATTGTATGCATTGCTGTATGTCTACGTTGCTCCATGTACTGTATGAAGCGTATTGAATGCAATAATAGTGAATGAAGGGTTAAATCACTGACGGTCCCTGGCTGAGACCGTACTGTGATACATAAAAGCTTTACTTGCATAGTTTTAGTTATTTGCTGAGCAGAGTTGATAATAGGATGTTTCAAGACGTGTAACTCCCTTCCTGACAAGATCAAATGGGCCTTGAGGTAGCTCGTTATGCCTCCTGAATATATCATTGACAACAGGGACTCGAGACGTTTGTGTCAAGATAAGTGCCAAAGAAGTAGTTCAAACTGACCCTTTTGTGACATTCTGAGGCCAAAGGATGGATGAGCCTATTCCATGACCACGTATGGACAAAGGAAGCCCGAAGTTCAATTAGCGGACAGTGTGAGGAAGACTATGAACGACCACCAGAGGGTGAAAAGACCCTAACCCTAATTTTACTGCCCGTGCTTGGACTATGCAAATGAATTCCGGGAACTCATCCACATAAGACCGCCCTTTTTAGAATTCTGATGAATATGTATGATTTTGCTGTATATGAACTGAGGTGCTTTGCTAACCCGTTGGAGCACTCGTGGTGGACAAATCCCCAGTGCTGCCCAGCGCTGTATTAAAGAATGCCTGCTTAATAACAAACTAGTTGTTATTGAGTTATTCATCGCGGAAAACCGTCCCGATCGCGGGCTCGGTACCGACTTTGTTGTTTCAGTTTTGGCGACCCAGATGGGACCATCTCTGTCCGGCTGCAGGAACCTCTGAGTCGGCGACTCCCTAGGCCGGCCCCGGAGAATTCTCTGGAGGGACTCACCGATTCAGCGGATCCTCGCGGGGGCAGACAAGGACCTCTGGTAAGAATAAGGCATTCTTTTTGGTTTGGGACTGGTCATTTGAAGCTGCTCATAAGTCGCGGTTCGTGAGAACCCCGCCGGGCGGCATACAACTGCATGTATGATTTGTATTAATCACTTGGTTACTACGTTGCATGGTTTGTAGTGATCATTTGGTTAGTACGGTCATTTGGTTGTGCATTTGTATTTGATTGCAGTTCACATATGTGTGTGTGATGCACACATATGTCTGATATACGCGTATTTGAAAATCTTTCATCAGCCTAAGTTGACATTTGTTACCCGGGAGTTAATAGTTGTTATTTTATCTGTGATAGTAATTGTCAGTTTTGTGTAGTGTTCGTGCCCCGACCCCTGTCCTTGTGTCCTATAAATTTAGAATGGGGAACCAACAAGGCGGAGTGTTGAAAAAGAGCCCTTTGGGCTGCATTTTAGACCACTGGAAAGATATCGGGGGACCACCTGGAGGGACTGTAAATCGTAAGACATTACTTAAATATTGTAACCTGTGGTGGCCTTTGTACAAGCTAGATGATGGAGAAAAATGGCCTTTTAACGGAACTTTAAAGTACAACACTTTGTTGCAGCTTATGTTATTTCTGCGCTGAGAAGGAAAATGGGATGAAGTCGTTTATGCAGGTATGTTTTCCACTTTGCGAAATCACCCTGAATGGCAAAAAGAATGTGGAATCAATTTAGCACCCCAGGACCCTATGGTCCTGGCGATAGAAAAAGAGAACAATAAGCAAAATAGGAAGCTAAAAAGGATGCTGCTCGGCTTGCAGCATTGGGCAAAGATGTTTAAAGATTGGTTCACAGAATGAGAGATTAGAGTATTGGTTGCCTCCACCAGAAGGAGAAGGTGATAGAGAAGGAGATGCTGGTGCTGTTGGGGGTTGAAAAATCAGGACCCTGATTGGGAGGATGTGGATGCAATGTTGGATGTGGTGTTTAGTGAGTGAGAGAAGCAGATGGTTGTGAGAGTGGCTAGAACCCAGATACAGGCTCTGCTTTTGGCTGGAACTCTGCCGGGAACAGTGGATCCGATTACTAATCCCGGTTGGGACCCTAATCAGACGGGAGACCGGAATTTGTTAGTGCGGTACAGGGAATGGATTGCTTATGGAACAAGAAATGCTGTCCCAAAATCAGTGAATTGGTCCATATTCCTGTTTTTGGGACAGTCGGCGGATGATATCAGGAGAAAGTTACAGAAAGTGCAAGGGACAGATATGAGAGATTTAGAGAAATTGTTGGAGGCTGCTTGGCAAGTGTGTCGGAATAGGGATAGTCAGAAAGGGAGAGTAATGAGCAAAACAATTGCCAATGCTACAGCGGCTGCCTTACGCACCACAGGGGGCCAGGTACCCCCTCGGAACCCATCAAGAAATAACACTGTTGGAGGGAGGGGGGCCATGAGAAGCGGTGTAAGTGCCCCACCTGGGGGAAATCAACCCCTCCTGAAAGATCAGTGTGCTTACTGCAAGCAAGTGGGGCATTGGAAAAGGGATTGCCCGAGGCTGGGCAAGCCGGTGATGGTAACAGATGTAGAAGATGATTGACGGGGACCAGAGGAATCTTCCCTAGCAGAGCCCTTGGTAAAAGTTCAGCTAGGGAAAGAAAAGAAACCTGTAAAATCTTTAATAGATACAGGTGCTACGTTTTCAGTGTTGAATCAGACCTTATTACCTGTGAGTAGGCAAACTGTTAATATTGTAGGAGCAACTGGACAGGTTGAGAAGGCATTCTTTCTGAAACCATTAAAATTCAAAACTGGGAAAAGCATAGGGATTCATAAATTCCTCTACCTGCCTGAGGCTCCTAAACCACTTTTGGGAAGGGACTTATTAGAACAACTGAATGCCAAAATAAGATTTAGAAATGGAGAAATTGAATTTAAAATACCAGACGAAAACCACATTGAAATTTTAAGTTTGGCTCTTACTGAACCCCAAATTGGGGAAGAAAGAATTCCACAAGAAATAAAAGACCAGGTATACCCAGGAGTATGGGCCTCAGGGATACCTGGAAAGGCTAAAAAATGCAGAATTGGTTGTTGTTAAACTCAAAGAGGGAGCACGACCTGTTAGGGTGAAGCAGTATCCTCTGAAATTGGAAGACAGGCGAGGGGTGAAAAACATTATAGAAGAGTTTATAAAATTTGAATTATTAATTGAATGTTCTTCAGAATATAACACTCTTATTCTACCTGTCAAAAAGCCTCAATTAGTACAAGACCTGAGGGCAATAAATAAGATAGTGGAAGATTTACACCCGGTAGTGGCAAACCCAGGCACCTTATTGACTACTTTAAAGGAAACCTGTGAATGGTTCACAGTATTAGATCTGAAAGATGCATTCTTTTGCTTCACGTTGGCCCCTGAAAGCCGCAATTTATTTGCCTTTGAATGGGAAAACCCTGATTCAGGATGAAAAACCCAACTAACCTGCACAGTGCTACCTCAAGGATTTAAAAACAGCCCCACAATCTTTGGAAATCAATTAGCTAAAGAATTAGAGGCCTGGGAAAGACCTCCGGGAAATGGGAATTTTTTGCAATATGTGGATGATATCTTGATAGCCACAGAAACGAATGAAGAATGTAAAGAATGGACTGTGAGTTTGTTGAATTTTCTTGGACTAAGTGGTTACCGAGTCTCATTACAGAAACCCCAGATCCTGAAGAAAGAAGTAATATACTTGGGATTTGTGATTTCCAAGGGACAGAGACAGCTCGGAAAAGACCGAAAAGAAGCTATTTGCAGGACTCCAGAACCAACCACGGTAAAAGAGCTTCGAACCTTTTTGGGAATGACAGGTTGGTGCCGATTATGGATTTATAATTATGGACTTATGGTGAAACCATTATACGAACTACTGGAAAACAGCCAGACACAATTAGTATGGACTGACGAAGCTAGAAGGGCATTTAAAAAAATTGAAATTGGAACTAATGAGGGCTCCAGCTTTGGGCCTGCCTGATATAACAAAGCCCTTCCGGCTGTTTTCGTATGAAAGGCAAGGAGCGGCTTTGGGAATTCTGGCTCAGAAGCTGGGTCCTTATAAGCGAGCAGTAGCTTACTTTTCTAAACAATTGGATGAAGTGAGTAAAGGATGGCCAGGTTGCCTTCGAGCAGTAGCTGCTGTTGTGTTGATTATTCAAGAAGCCCGAAAGCTTACTCTGGGGCAAAAGATGGTTGTGTATACTTCTCATGCTGTGACTTCTGTCTTGGAACAAAAAGGGGGACACTGGCTCTCGCCATCAAGATTTTTACCGATGGGAGTAGTTTTGTAAAGGGTGGAGCTCAGATGGCGGGGTATGCTGTGACCACCACAGACCAAGTGGTGGAAGCAAAGTCACTCCCTAAGGGTACATCTGCACAACGAGCCGAAATAATTGCTTTGGTGAGAGCATTAGAGCTTGCTGAAGGACTACGAGTGACTATCTGGACAGATTCAAAGTATGCTTTTGGTGTCGTTCATGCCCATGGAGCTATTTGGAAGGAACAGGGACTTCTGACGGCCCAAGGAAAACATATTAAGCATGCTGACATGATCCTAAGACTTTTGGATGCGGTACAGTTGCCCTCAGCAGTTGCAATTATGCACTGCAAAGGGCATCAGAAGGGTAACACTGCTCAGGAAGTGGGGAATAAATTGGCAGATTATGAGGCAAAAAGAGCGGCCGAACAAGGTGAGGTATTAAGTTTGGTTCCTGAAAGAGCTTTGCCACTACCAGACTTGGTCGATTATGATGAAAAGGATCTTAGATTAATTAAAGATTTGGAAGCAGAAGCTGAATCATCAGGTTGGGCGAAATTAAAAGGTACTAGAATAATAGTTCCCTTTAGAATATTATGGAAACTGGTGAAAACAGAACATGACAAGACCCATTGGGGAACTGAAGCTTTGTATAATTCCCTTACAGAGCAAATAGTGGCCAGGAATTTGTTTCAAACTGTGAAAACCATAGGTGATAGATGTGAGACATGCTTAAAGAATAATCCAAAAGTAGAAAATCGTGTAAAATTTGGAAGTATTGATAAAGGGAAAGTTCCAGGTCAAAATTGGCAGATAGGTTTTTTGGAACTCCCTAGAAAAGGGGGGTATAGGTTTCTATTAGTATTAACTGACACCTTTTCTGGGTGGCCCGAAACTTTCCCTTGCAGGACCAATAAAGCCCGAGAGGTAACAAAAATTTTATTGAGAGAAATTAGTCCTAGATTTGGAGCGCCAGAAGTGATCTCCTCTGATAGGGGACCACACTTTGTCTCACAAATAGTTCAACAAGTTAGTAAATTTTTAGAAATTAACTGGAAATTGCACACAGCTTATCGCCCGCAAGCGAGTGGGCAAGTAGAAAAGATCGATCACTTAATAAAGACACAGTTAAGTAAGATTTGCCAGGAAACCAATTTAAGGTGGGATCAGGCCCTCTCTATTGTGTTACTAAGGCTCCGAGTCAAACCAAGGACTAAAGGAAAACTGAGTCCTTTTGAAATTTTGTACGGAAGACCATTTCAAACTAGGTATCAAGGGCAAGAACTCACCCAAGTAGGAGAAATTAATATACAACAATATCTGATTGCATTGGGGAAGCAATTACAAAAAGTAAATAAATTAGTAATGTCTACTAGAGCATGGGGTTTGGATTCCCCGGTGCATTTGTTTAAACTGGGGGTTGGGTTTACGTTAAAAATATTTCAGGTGATCCTCTCGGAGAGAAATGGAGCAGCCCCTTTCAAGTTCTACTCACAACCTACACTGCAGTCAAGCTTGAGCAGCACGCTGCTTGGATCCACTATTCGAGAATTAAGAAAGCGCCCGGTGGATCATGGAAATCCCAACCCATAGGACCCACGTCTGTAAGACTGATCCAAAACAAATATTAATGTATGATATGTGGTGTGCAGGAAAATTGATATTCTATAATGTAACTGACCCAGAAATAATGTGTAAATTTTAATTCTGCCGACACTCTTTTCGAGTCAAGAGAATCTAGAATATTGGTTACTGGGATTCCGAGGGAAGTATATTGGGAATAATAAAACATACGATTTAGATCTTTGCGAGACCACCCCTGACGGCCTTTTGTGTGGACAACAATCCCAATTATATGAACCCTGCTTGTTAGAACATTCTGTTAATAGTTGTAAATAGACGATCCTTTCTCCTAATGTGTTCAAAATGTTTGTAGAGGTTAATGCTAGAAATGTGTGCTTGGTGACTAACAATCAATCAATAGTTGAAGAATATAACGTGACCGCCCCATTCATTTAACTTGGCATGGGCGAACATACTCATTCTTTGCATATACAGAGGAGCAAGTGGCAATGTTTTGGCATTACGAGAGCTTAAAGCAAGTTTATCTCTAAAGAAATTAAACGAGATATTGAACTAATCTCAAGAACTTCGAGAACATTTAAGAAAACTAGCAGAATCTGTCATTGAAACAGTGATAAGTAGAGACAAACTTGTTGGACTATCTAGTCAAAATGAATCTGATACTGCCCATCATTGGTGGGATATCTTTTCAGGATACTCACCCTCTGCAAAACAAACTTTGAATATTTTAATTCATCCACTTTTGATACTGTTGATATTTGTTATCATCCTAAGAGCCGTCAATTGCCTCTTGTGGTATAGGCTGAAAAAGCTGACTGTGAGAGTTTGGGCTTTGCCTAAGGTAATGAAATACGACAATTTAGAATCTCTGTAAAAGAATTTACAAAGTTTAAAGAAAAGGGGGGGGTGAATGAAGGGTTAAATCACTGACAGTCCCTGGCTGAGACCCTACTGTGATACATAAAAGCTTTACTTGCATAGTTTTAGTTATTTGCTGAGCAGAGTTGATAATAGGATGTTTCAAGACGTGTAACTCCCTTCCTGACAAGATCAAATGGGCCTTGAGGTAGCTCGTTATGCCTCCTGAATATATCATTGATAACAGGGACTCGAGACGTTTGTGTCAAGATAAGTGCCAAAGAAGTAGTTCAAACTGACCCTTTTGTAACATTCTGAGGCCAAAGGATGGATGAGCCTATTCCATGACCACGTATGGACAAAGGAAGCCCGAAGTTCAATTACCGGACAGTGTGAGGAAGACTATGAACGACCACCAGAGGGTGAAAAGACCCTAACCCTAATTTTACTGCCCGTGCTTGGACTATGCAAATGAATTCCGGGAACTCATCCACATAAGACCGCCCTTTTTAGAATTCTGATGAATATGTATGATTTTGCTGTATATGAACTGAGGTGCTTTGCTAACCCGTTGGAGCACTCGTGGTGGACAAATCCCCAGTGCTGCCCAGCGCTGTATTAAAGAATGCCTGCTTAATAACAAACTAGTTGTTATTGAGTTATTCATCGCGGAAAACCGTCCCGATCGCGGGCTCGGTACCGGCTTTGTTGTTTCAGTTTCTATTGTATTTTATATTGTACGTACCATATTGTAGGTATTGGACTGCAGTTTATGTAATGTATTGTATTGTAAGTATTGTATTTTAGACCTTCTATTGCATTCTATTGTTTATTGTAGTTTCTGTATTTTATTGTATGCATTGCTGTATGTCTACATTGCTCCATGTACTGTATGAAGCGTATTGAATGCAATACGCTTTTACTCATGCCGTTCAGAATTCTTGAGGGGGTCCTCAGGGGTCTCGGGGGGGCGTTTGCTTGTGTCCGCTACTTAAACTTGCTTCTTGCGCCTGCGCGGTTCTTTCTCATCTCATTATGCTCAGTCCTGGCCTTGAGAACCAGCTCTTCACCAGTTTTTGTCTTTAAGCTCCTCTTTCCCTGCACCCAGTACCTACAGTCCTGGGCTACTTCGGCAATTGCCCACATTGCGTCTGTCAAGAGCGTCAGCTAACTACCAAATTATTTCAAAACATGGTCCCTCTGTTATCAGTATGCAATCTCTCGTGCGTATGGTATTCCGCACTGTACGCATGGCATTGTGTGTATCGTATTGTACGTAATGGATGTGGTGTCCAGTGTGGTATTTGCTGTACTGTATTGTAACGTCTTCTCTTGTAACGTAACGCATGGGGCATCGACATGAAAAAGAGGCGTGGGAATGGTTCATACAGGTCTTCCGCGTACTCTACTGCATTGTATTGTATGGTACGGTTTTTTATGGTATTTATTCTATTGTATTGGATGCATTTCATGGAATGGTATGCTAATTCTTGTATTTGTGGTATTTTATCTATTTTACATGCTGGATTAATTATATGTATTGTATGCGTTTTATATATTGTATTAATTCTATGTCTTGTACTATATCTATTTTATCGTATGGTATGGTATGGACTGTCCTATATGCATTGTGTCTTTTATTGTAGAGCATATATTGAATTTTTATGGTATTTTGTATTGCATTGTATTTTGTATCTGTTGTGTTCTATGGTATTTACGGTTTTGTATATATTGCATTGCATTCCAATGTATATACTGTAGGTGTTGCATTGCATTTTATTTCTTGTAGCGTGTTTTGGATTACATTGTAATCTATGTACTGTATGTGTTGTGTTTTACTGTACCGTATGGTATTTATGCTATTGTATGTGTTGCACTGTATCTTAAGATGTTCTTGGGTTTTTTGCATTGTATTACATCGTATGGTATTTTGTTATTTTAGGATTTCTAAATATTATTGTATTGTATTGTATTATGGTTTGTATTGTATTTTGTACCGTGTATTGTATTGCATATTGCAGTGTATTGTGCATTCTGTGTATTGTACGGTATGGTATGGATTGTATGGTATTGTCTATATTGTATGGTATTGTCTTTACTGCATGGTATGTATCGTACGTATGGCGTGTTGTATCAAATGCATGTATCGTATTGCAATGTGTGGTATGGTCCGGTACGGTTTGTATTGTATGTATCGTGTTGTATGTATTGTATTGTGAGAATTGTTTTGTGCTCCAGTTTGATTTGTATTGTGTGTTGGATTTTGTATTGTACTGTTGATTGTCCGTATGGTATATGGTATGTATTGTAATTTATGTACCTGTATTGTGTGTATTGTATTGTCTGCATTGTATGGAATGTGTTTTGTGTTGTATCTCGTATTGTATGTATTGTATTGTATTTTCTAGAGTAATGCTTTTTGTACTGTCTTTGTATTGTATTGTATTTCGTACGGTAGTTTGTATTGCATTGTCTTGTGTGCATTGTATGCGATAGGTTGTATTTTGTACTGTATTTTGTATGGCGTTGTAGTGTATGGATTGTATGCGTTGTGTTGTAGGGTATGGTATGTACTGTTTGTACTGTATATGTGTTTATTGCCTTTTTGGGCATTGCTTGTATTTTATGGTATGGTGTGTATCGTATAGTGTTTATTATACAGCTCGGTATGTATTCCATGGTATGGTATGGTCCTTATTGCATGTATTTTGTACATTGTATTAGTACTATATATTGTATTTACATGAATTGTATGTAGTGTGTAGTATGGTATAGTATTTATAGGATGGTGTGGCATGTATTGTACGACATGTATGTCTTGTATCCTCCTGTATTGTATTGTATTACTGTTTTCAGTATTGCTTGTTTTGTATGGGAGGTATTGTGTTGTATTGTGTGTATTTTATTGCGCTTGTGCGTTGTATTTTCAGTGGTATGGTGCTGTACGATATGCTAAGCTTTTCTATGCATTGTATGGCATCATACGTGCTGCACATATTGTATGGTATGGTATGTATTGCATGCTCTTTATTGGATTGTTTGTAGGGTATTGCATAGACTGTACTACACGTGTTGTGTTTTCTGTATTGTGTGCATTGTACGTATTGTACATTTGGTATGTATCTTATATATTTTATGCATTGTATGCATTGTGTTCTACTGTATCTATTCTATTTATTGTAGTGTCTGTATTGTCTTCCCTTTATTGCATATATTGTTTTGTGGTTTGTATTTTATATAGTGTACGGGATGGTATTTATTGACTTGTACGCATTTATTGCATCGTACGTATTGTACTGTATGTGTTGTATTGTAATGTTGTAATGCATGTGTTGTAATTTTTGCATTGTATTTTTTGTATTTATTGTATTGTATTTTGTATTGAATGATATGGCATGGTATGGTAAGGATTGTATGGCAGGATCTGGTAGGTTTTCTATTGTATTGCATGAATTGTTCTGTATTCTCCTGTGTGTATTGTATTCTCCGTTGTATTTTGTATTCGATTGCATTTTGTAGTGTACTCTATTGTATTTTGTACATGGCATTCTACAGTATTGTATGTCTTTTAGAGTATGTATGTATCCTACGGTATGTGTTGTACGTGTTGCATTGTATTTTAAGGCACCTGCGTATCGTACTGTAAACGTTGTTTTGTACTTTATATTCCATTGCATTTTCTTGTCTATTGCATTTTCTATTGCATTGCGTCTTGCCTGTTTGGTATGGTATGGTATTTAATGTACAGGATGGGATGGGATGGGATGGGATGGTACGGTACGGTGTGGCACAGTGTGTTTTGTATCGTATGGTGTCTCCTGTATGATACGGGGTTTTTACATTGTATGTATTGTATGGCATGGTAGTTATTCTATGGTATGGTAGTTATTCTACGGTATTTGTTGTATTGCATGTATTGCATGGTATGTTAAAGTATTAAATCTATTTTTTGTAATGCGTGTGAAATAGATATAGATAGAGTATAAATTCTATGTGCCTTAGTGTATGTAGTGTATGGTATTTTATGTCTTGAATTGGATGGTATGCATTCTATGGTATGGTATGGTATGGTATGGTATGGTATGGTATGGTATGGTATGGTATGGTATGGTATGTAGTGTACTGTATGGTGTGGTATGGTATGAATTGTATGTTATTGCCTGTACTGCGTTCTGTATGGTATGGTACTGTATGGTATACACTGTATGGTATATACGTCTCCGGCTCAGCAGGGTCCTTCTTCGCCTTACGGGGCCCGGCAGCGGCGGCGGAGGGCGGCGGCGGGGCCCGGCAGCGGCGGCGGGGCCCGGCAGCGGCGGCGGGCGGCGGCGGGGCCCGGCAGCGGCGGAGGGCGGCGGCGGGGCCCGGCAGCGGCGGCGGAGGGCGGCGGCGGGGCCCGGCAGCGGCGGAGGGCGGCGGCGGGGCCCGGCAGCGGCGGCGCGGGCCGCGCGAGGCCTCCCCCAGGCCGAAGAGCCGAGGCCGGAGCAGGGGGCGGGCCCCGAGCCGCGGGGCCCGGCCCGCTGATTGGACGCGCCAGCAACGGACGGCGCCTGCGCCCGGCCGCGCGGGAGATTGAAGCGGGCCGAAACAACCGAGGCGGTTGATGCCACCGGGCGCGGCGGCGCGCGGCAGCGGGCAGAAAGCCGCTTCCCCGGCGCTGCCGGCGCCCGGCAGAGCCCCTGCAGCCACACTGCCAGAGCGCCTGTCCCAGCAGGCGACCGCCCGCCCAGGTGTCAGGCTGTGGGGTGCGCGCGGGGCTGCTGCTGGGGGTGGAGGGCGACAGCAAGCGAGCCTGTGGGGGGTGCGCCCAGGTGGCGGCAGGGCTCTGCCCGGTGGCCGAGCTGCAGGAGGAGGCGGGCGGGCTGAGGAGCGTCCGAGGGGGAGATGGAGCAAGGGAGCTGTGCTCTGCCGCCTCTGGTCCGCAGCAGCCGGCTCAGCGTGGCCTCGAGCAGCGGGGCAGGCCCCGGATCCGTTTTTGTGCCGGGAGGAAGGCCCAAGGGAGGGGTAGGGAGGGGTGGCAGCAGGTTACTGCACGGAGCTGGAAGAGGAGGCCCTCCTCAGCCTCTGGGATCCCTTGAGGGAATCGGGAGGAGGCCCTGGGTGTGGTAGAGGAAGCGCGTCAGGAGGCAGAAGGGGAGGAAGCTGTGCCAGCACTCTGGCCCAGGTCAGAGCGACCAAGCCCGCGCCTCGAGAGCTGCATTAAGAGCAGCGCCGAGAAGAAAGAAGGGAAGGGCGAGTTATGGTCATCGGTGACTGCCGCCGGGGCGGGAGGGAGGCACCCCTGTGCAGACCGGAGCCTCTTTTCAGGGAAGCGTGCTGCCTCCCTGGGGCCCGAAGCAGGGACGTCGCCAGCCGGCTGACGAGCTTAGTGCGGCCTTCGGACCGTGGCCCGCTCCTGCTCTTTCAGGTGGGTGCTCCTGAGGTCGCAACGCTGCTGCGCGGTGGTGCGTGTGTCGTGTTGCATGGATGGGATAGTACTGTATTGCATTGCGTTCGTGGCTTCTTAACTCATGTGTTGTATGGCTGGTATTGTACTTTAGCTTGTTTTGTATTGCGCTGCAGTATCGGATGCTCTTTTGTACAAGAGTACGTACGACATGTCTTCTGTTCTCTTGTGGATTCATTGGTGTTTGCGAGCCTTGGTGGAATGAGTCCCACAAGCGGAGGTCTTGGCTGGAGGGCTATAGGCTGTACGGTACGTATTGTGCTTTGTATTGGATTGTATTTTGTGTTCTGTGGCATGTACTGTAAGTGTGGTATGTATTGTGCGGTATCTATAGTATTGTATGGTACGTATGGTGTTGTATGGAATTGTATATCGTATTGTAGCGTATTATAAGTCATATTGCATTTTATGTACTGTGTTCTATGCACCATATTTCATTTACCGTGTTCTGGTTTTCGTATGGTATTTCATGTATGGTACGGTATTTCTTGTACAGTATGTATTGTGTTTTATTGTATTGTCTGTATTGTCATGCAGCTTGTACTGTGTTGTATTATGTGGTTTGTATTGTAGGGTTTGTATTGAGTGGTTTTGTGTGGCACGTATCGGATGTGTTGTTTTGTCTGTATCGTATTTTGTCGTCTTTGTCTTCCAGGTGTTGCATGTGTTGTGGTTCCATGTATGGTATTTATTCTGTGGTATGTTTTGTATTGTACATGTTGTATTTTGTATTGTATTACATTGTATGTGTTGTATTGTCTTGCGTGTGTTGTGTTGTGCTATATGGTACGTTATTTATTGTATACATTGTCTTGTATGTATTTTATTCTGTTCTGTGTATTGCACTCTATGTATTGTATTGTACTGCAGTTTGTTTTGTACCGTACCTTAGTTTGTATTGTGTACTGTAGTTGGTGTTGTGCTGTGTATTGTATTTCTTATTGTGTTGTGTATTCTAAGTATTGCATGGTATGGTATGGTATTTATCGAATTGCATGTATCGTATTGTATTTATCCTGTTGTATGTATGGGATTCTGTTTTGCATTTCAAGTATTGCACTGTGTTTTCTATTGCATTGTAGGTATTGCACTTTGTATGGCATTGTAGGTATTGCACTTTGTATGGCATTGTAGGTATTGCACTTTGTATGGCATTTTATGCCGTGTATTTCATTCTGCGTGGTGTATCGTGTTGTATTAGATGCTGTTGTATTGAATGTAATATACTGTTTTAAGGCATGTCACATATGGTGTGCCTTGCATTGCCTGTGTTGTATTGTATTTATTGGGTCTTCCTTTGTAGGCTATTCTCTGGTATGCATTGTGTGGTCTTTTTTACCTTTCATGTATTGCATGTCACGTATTGTATTTTGTTCTGTAGCGCATTTTGTTTTGTGGTGTATGTAGTATATTTTCTGTAGTGCAGGCACAGAGCCTTTCTCGGGAGCCACGACCGCCGAGCTCTTCGTGGGAGCCGACACTGCAGAGTGCTGCTTGGGAGCCAGCACTTGGGTGCTTGTCTTGGGAGCCAACCCTGCCAAGTGCAGGTATTGTAACGGATGTTATTTGTTGTTCTGCATCATGAGGTAGTTTTGTTCTTTTATGTCCTGTATTCTCTTGTGTATTCTAGTGGGTTGTATTTTGTATTTTATAGGGTCTTGCATTTTCTATTGTATATTGCATTTCGTATTGTATTGTGTATTTTATTGCACTGTGTGTTCTGTGTTTTATGTTGCATGGTATGTAGGGTGCGATATGTATTGTATGGTGTGGTATGCATTTTCTGTATTGTTTTTTATCTATTGTGTTTTATGCCTTGTATTTCGAGTACGGAATTTTATGTAAGGTACTTTTTGTATGGTGCTGCTTGTCTTGTGTAGTGTTGTATGTATTGCTTTGGATTTTGCAGTGTCTGTTTTGTATTGTACCGCAGTTTGTTTTGTATTGTGTACTGTATGTATAGTACGGCATGACATTTATTTCACTTAGGGTATTGTAAGTATCGTGTTGTATTGGTCGTATTTTATTATATGTTTTGTATTGTTTGTACTGTACTCTAGTTTGCGTTGTCTTTTGAATGTATTGCGTTCTATTTTGTAGTGTATTGCATGTGTTTTATTTTGTATTCTATTGGCATTGTATTTTCTCTCTTGTATTTATGTATTGTATGGCATGCTGTTTCTCGTAGGGATTGTGTTGTATGGTTTGTAATGGGTTTGGTATTGTCATGTATTTTAATGTCTTTCGTCTTGTATTGTACGGATTGTGTGGGTTGTAGGGCTTGTAATGTATTTTGTATTGGGATGCTTTTTGTATTGGAATGTAGCTTCTCTTGTATGGTGTGTATTATTGTTGTAGTTGGTTTTGTACTGTACTGTGTGTAGTGTATGCAGTGTATTGCATGCTGTTTCTTGTATGGTATGTATATATTATTGTCGGGTGGTTGGAATGGTTTGGTATTCATCCTATTGTGTGTACCAGATGGGAGATAGAATATTTTATTGCTTGAATTAGTTCGTATTTTTTACTTATTATTGTATTTTGTGTTGTATGTATTGGATTTTATTTATTGTAATTTGCATTGTGTTTTGTATTGTAAGTATTGTAGTGCAGTTTCTATTGCATTGTGTACTGTGTGTCTGGTGTGGTATAACACTTACCGTACTGTATGTACCCTATTGTATTTTCTGGGTTGTTATTTATCATACTGGATCATTTGTATTGCATTGTTTGTATCATGTTGTATTTTGTACTGCAGTTTGTATTTAGTATTCGATGTTGTATTCTGTGTTTGTAGGCTTTGTGTTGCACTTTGTATCGCATTGTACGGATTGCATTTTGTATCATGTTTTTGGTATTGCATTTCACGTATTGGATTTCGTGTCCTGTATGATATTTATTGTCCAATACGTATTGCACTGTATGTATTGTAATGTATGATGTGGTTTGTATTGTAGGGTTTCGTATGGATTGTATCGTGCATATTGTGTTTTGCACTCTCCTAGATTGTATGTGTTGTATCTGTTGTATTCTCTTGCATGTGTGTGTTGCATGGGTTGCGTTGTCCTGTATGGGATGTTACGGTATACATTGTATTGTAGTCATTGTCTTGCGTGTACTTTATTCTATGTATTGCATTCTCTGTATTGTCTTGCACTGTAGCTTGTTTTGGTCTGTAGCTTATTTTGTATTGTGTACTGTAGTTTGTGTTGTGCTGTGTATTGTATTTCTTATTGTGTTGTGTATTCTAAGTATTGCATGGTATGGTATGGTATTTATCGAATTGCATGTATCGTATTGTATTTATCCTGTTGTATGTATGGGATTCTGTTTTGCATTTGAAGTATTGCACTGTGTTTTCTACTGCATGGTAGGTATTGCACTTTGTATGGCATTGTAGGTATTGCACTTTGTATGGCATTTTATGCCGTGTATTTCATTTTGTGTGGTGTATCATGTTGTATTGATGCTGTTGTATTGAATGTAATATACTGTTTTAAGGCGTGTCACGTATGGTGTGCCTTGCATTGCCTGTGTTGTATTGTGTTTATTGGATTTTCCTTTGTAGGCTATTCTCTGGTATGCATTGTGTGGTCTTTTTTACCTTTCAGGTATTGCATGTCACGTATTGTATTTTGTTCTGTAGCGCATTTTGTTTTGTGGTGTATGTAGTATATTTTCTGTAGTGCAGGCACAGAGCCTTTCTCGGGAGCCGCGACTGCCGAGCGCATCTCGGGAGCCGCGACCGCCAAGCGCATCTCATGAGCCAACCCTGCCAAATGCAGATATTGTAACATATGTTATTTATTGTGTTGTATCGTGTGGTATTTTTGTTACTTTATGTCCTGTATTCTATTGTTTATTCAATGGTACTGTATTTTGTGTTTTCTTCTGTATTGCATTTTGTATTGTGTATTGCATTTTATATCATATTGTTTATTTTAGTGTGTATTCTGTAGTATTAGGTTGCGTGGTATGTATGGTGTGGTATGTATTGTATGGTATGTATTGTACTGTATGTACTGTAGTTTTGTATTGTGTATTGTATTGTGTATGTATTTTATGTATTGCATAGTCGTGTTGTATTTGTGTATTGTTGTATTGTGTTGTATTTTGCACTCCACTGCATTTATCGTATGGTATTTGTCATACTTTCTGGCATGGGAGTTTGTATTGGATTGTATTTTCTGTTGTCTGTGTTGTATGTGTTGTCTTGTATGGTTTGGTATTCATTGTGTTGCATTTCTCGTGTTGTATCCTGTATTTTGTGTTGCATTTTGTCTTGTATGTTAGGCATTTGTGTATTGTGCTTATTGTGTGTATGGTACGTGGAGTATTAGAGTTTGTATTGTGTCGTATGTCTTGTCTTTTCTGTTGCAATGTTTGTAATGCATTGTATGTAGTGTCTTTGTTGTGGTTTATCGATTGTATTGTCTGTATTGTATTACAAGAATGGTGCTTCATGGGTGGTATTACAAGAATGGTGCTTCATGGGTGGTATTACAAGAATGGTGCTTCATGGGTGGTATTTGTGGTGTTGTATTGTAGGTGTGGTGGTGTATTCTGTTATACCTATGCTGATGTCCTTTTGTATGAGAATGTATTTTGCCTTGTGGGGCTTTTTTTATTGTGTTGTATTTTTTATTGCATTTTAGTTTGGATTGTATCGTATGGTTTGTATGTATGGTTTGTTATATATAATGTGTGGTATGTATTGTGTTATATTTTTTATTGCTATATACTGTATGTGTTGTAGGTATTGTATTGTAAGGATTGTCCTGTGTGTATTGTGTTGTATGCATTGTATAGACCTTATTGTACTCTAGGTTGTTTTGTGTTGTGTATTGGTTTTTGTATTGCAGTGTGTATTGTATGTGTTGTATGGTGTTTATCATATTGTTTGTATTGTATAGTATTCCGTAATTTTTTTTTTGTGCTTTCTATTTTGTCTTGTATGTATTGTATTTTGCACTGTGTTTGGCATTGTATATATTGTATTGTACTGTAGTTTGTTTTGTATTGTGTGTTGTATGTATGTATAGTATTGTAGTGTTTTGTATTGTACTGTGCTTGGTCGGTGGTGCTTGGTAGTGTATGGCATGCTCGTTCTTGCATGTATTGTGTTGCCCTGTATTTTGTGGTTTGTAATGTATTTGGTATTGGCATGTAGTTTGTACTATATTGTTTCTATTGTGTTTTATTTTATTGGCTGGATCGTAATGTATTGGTATTGTATGCATTTTGTGTATTGTATTGTATTTTTTGTATTGTAATGGTTTTGGTATTGGAATGTATTTTCTCTTGTAATGCAGCATGTATGATATTGTATGTTTGTCACATTAAAGGGACAGTAGTTTCGAAATTTGCCTGTCAGCGTCACTCATTGGTGTATCAGAGCCCCAGCAAAAGGACTTGCGCTGAGCAGACGCACCAAATTCAAAACCAGATATTTTATGGAGAGCGACAGAACCACTCTGCTTGACCACTCTGTCAGTCAAGAAGTTTTTCCTAATCCCCAGTCTAAACCTCCCCTGGTGCAAGTGGAGGCCCTTTCCTCTCATTCTATCCTCTAGTTAGATGGGAGAAGAGACCACCCCCCACCTCCCCCCCACCCCCTTTCAGGTAACTGTCGAGGGCGATAAGGTCTCCCCTCAGCCTCCTCTTCTCCAGACTGCACAAGCCCCCTGTCCTCAGCCGCTCCTCATAAGACTTAAGGTTAATATTGCTAGCAAACTTGATAGTAATACCACAACCCCGGGATAACTTTCACCCGGAGGGCGAGAGGCGCAGCGCTTACCCAGAGAGGCGTCCCTGCCTGGGGTGGAGGAAGAGAAGGCAGCCCCTCGACTGGTCCGCCAGGTATCCAGGTTCTTCTCTCCCAATTTAACAACCCTATTCTCCGTCTTTTATCCCCAAAACTACGTGGTTCCCCCTCTATTTGTGGCGCGTAGCATGATTTGCGTGAAGAGACGAGTGCTGTACTGCTAAATGTTTAAGAACTACAGTACAATATAAACTGCATCACAATACAAAAAACACCACCATGCAAAATACATTATCATACAAAATACATACAGTAGAGTCCACTACTACTGTGCACGGCAACCCAAAGTACAAGATAAGCCATACGATAAAGAAATTAAAAAGCTAAGAGTAATAAGTATAATGCAATGCAAAATGATATGTAGGACCTACAAGACAATACATCTAATGCAATACATTGCCTACCATATAATACCTGCAATACCATACACACCAGAAAAAATTCCAGCAATGCAATCCAATCCAAGCACTACACATCATACTACACAATACATACCACGCATACAATACAATAAATACCGTACACTGCATAAATGACATGCAATACTTTGAATTAATACAACAAGTTAAATACAATAACTACACTACCATGTCATGGAATACATACAATAAATACCATACGATACTATAAATACCATACCATACCCTACAGCACATACCGTGCTGTACGTACCATACTCCGCAACACATACCACGCAACCCAGTCCAATGCATAACGTACAATAGATACAACACATACAATACAATACGTGCCATACCATACATACACGCACAACACAAACCAAAGCTCTCTACAGAACTATCCGATCCATATAACACGACCCATACAACACCATGCAGCAGCGTTGCGTCCTCGTTAGCACCCACGTGAAGGAGCAGGAGCGGGCCATAGACCAGTATACAAAATACAATGCGCACTACGATGCAAAATACGATACAATCAGATAAATAGCATACCGTACCATACACTACACAATGTGCCAAATACAATACAGTACAAAATTCAGTAGAACGCAACACCTACAAAACTCTACACACAATGAATACAATACACTCCGTACCATACACTAGTGTGGTGGTTTAAGCCCAGCTGGCAACTAAGCACCACACAGCCGCTCACTCACTCCCCCCAGGTGGGGTGGGGGAGAGAATCAGAAGAGGAAAAGTGAGAAAACTCGTGGGCTGAGATAAAAACAGTTTAATAGGTAGAGCACAAAACACTGCGCGGAGAAGCAAAGCAAAGCAAAAGAAGGAATTCATTCACCACTTCCCGTCGGCAGGCGGGTGTTCAGCTATCTGCAGGGAAGCCGGGCTCCATCACGCGTAGCGGTTGCTCGCGAAGACAAACGCCATTACTCCGGATGTCCCCCCCTTCCTTCTTCCTCCCCCAGCTTTACATCCTGAGCATGATGTCATATGGCATGGAATATCCCTTTGGTCAGTCGGGGTCAGCTGTCCCGGCTGTGTCCCCCCCCAACTTCCCGTGCACCCCCAGCCCACTCGCCGGTGGGGTGGTGGAGGAGCAGAAGAGGCCTTGGTGCTGTGTGAGCCCTGCTCAGCAGTAACTAGAACATCCCTGCTTTATCAACATTGTGTCCAGCCCAAATCCAAAACACAGCCCCATACAATCCAAAACACAGCCCCATACTAGCTGCTATGAAGAAAGTGAACCCTATCCCAGCCAAAACCAGCACAACTAGGGAGAATACAATAAACACCATACTGTTGTAAATAGCAGTCCAGAGACCGACAAAGGTGGCAATCCTGCACTGTAAAGCACATCCATCAGGAAATACGAAAGAAGCTATAGGGAACAGATTAGCTGATAAAGCAGCTAGGGGAATAGCAAAAAAGAATGCCTTACAAATGGCATTACTTCCCACAAAAAACATTACACTACCAAAAGAGAAACCAAAATATTTGGAGGAAGATGAGAACTTAGGGAAGTTATTAGACGCAAAAAGGAATTTAGCAGGATGGTGGGTCACAGTTCAGGGACAGGTAGTAATCCCCCCACTTCCGATGAGAGAAATATTGCAGGCAAAACATAAAGTGTCATTGGGGCCCAGAAGCATTAATCACCTTTTTAAAGAGATAGGTGGTGTCTATAAGAATGGTAGAAATGGCTAAAATGATTTCTGCCAAGTGTGAAATTTGTTTGCAAAACAATCCGGTGATAAAGAGAAAAGTTCCAATGGGAACCTTGAAATCGGGAGTACAACCTGGAGACTATTGGCAAATCGATTTTTCAGAATTACCCAGACAAAAGGGGTATCGATACATTCTGGTGGGGGTTGATACTTTTACAGGATGGCCTGAAGCTTTTCCTTGTCGGCCCAATCAAGGAAAGGAAGTCCTTAAATGGTTGTTACAAGAAATAATTCCAAGATTTGGGGTACCTATTGGAATATCTTCTGCTGGAGGCCCACATTTTGTTGCCGAAGTAGTACGAAATATTAGTAAAGTTCTGGGAATTACTTGGAATTTACATACCCCCTGGAGGCCTCAATCAAGTGGAAAAATAGAAAGAATGAATCAGACATTAAAAAGGCAAATTAGCAAAATATGTCAGGAGACAAATTGGCTACCACAGTTGGTGACTGGCTAAATTACAACGGCCGTTGCGATCTTCCCTATTGGCTTTAGAAACTAACCAGGGGCTGTTGTCAAATACATTACCAAAATGGGAAAAGGTGAATGTGGGAGACCATGAATTGATTATAGATGCACTCGGTGTGGTCCAAGATAACCTGTCTTTGGCTCTCAGTTGCATCCAGGCACAACTGTGGGCACAATCAGTGGCTGCTTCAATCCTAAGAGAAGGGGAAAAAGACACTCTTCCCACCAAGATGCGAAAAATAATTTGAGATAGTGCCATTAATGTAGAGAAAAAACTGCAGTCCTGGTGGAATTTGATAAACTTTACCTACGATCCCGTCACAAGTACAGCCACAACTTTTGTATTAACTATACGCAATGCTTCAATATATTCGATTTACCCTGTTATTGCATTAGGATTAAATCACAATGGAACCATACTCTATCCATTTGAGCATGGAGTGTGGGCCCAAAAGGTGGGACAGAAGTGGCAAACTGTGGATTTGGAATCTTGTGTTGTACGAGAACAACAAGGGTTCATCTGTGAACGTAATACAATCAGAGGTCAGGATATCTGTTTAGATACTGAGCAAAATGTTTGTCATTTTGAGACTCGCCCTGACGAAAACCCCCAAACAGTCATTATATATATTGGTAAGGGATGTGTATATTTGAGAACAGCTTGTGACTTTATAGCTGTAGATGATGTAGTTATAGATACTAGGAATCACTCAAATTTTTGTGTTTGTAATTTCACTAGAATTACAGGATGTGATTTCTCTTATTTGGCCCCAGTCACATCTCACCAGCTTTTGCAATCTAATTATAACTTAATTCAGGGACTGTTGCCTACACCCATTGGAATGAATCTCACTTTAGTGAAACAATTGCTACAACACCAAGATTTAATCAAAACTTTGAAAAAGGTCAGGGAAAAGGGACAAAGAACTTTAATAACTGTACACCGCAATGTGAAAGAGATACATCGTGGTTTAGAGAGGGTGGAAAAGGATGCGGAACATAAATGGTGGGACACTCTTTTCAGATGGTCACCTACTGCTACAGGCATCCTAAATAAGTTACGCCACCCTATTGTTGTTCTCCTGATATTGATTCTAATCAGCATTGTTCTATCAGTCATATTATATATTATAAATTGGAGGATGATGAATCGATTAACTCATTTGACATCTGTACTTGAAGCACATAATATGCTTCACTGATTCAAAATGAAAGTATTGAAATAATTTTCAAAACTTTCAAAGGGGGGAACTGTTGTAAATATTCTGACTTTTTTTTAGTCAAAATATGATTATATATAGAGAGAAAAGGTTAAATTTAATTAATAAATAAATAAGTTAGGATTGTTAAGTTAGAAACAAGAACCATAGGAACCTCACCAGGGTGTCGCCGTTCCCTACTGAGGAACTAACAGTAACGAGATGGAACGATGAAGAATTGAATAGAAAAGTCTTGTTGGAGTGCTGTGACAATGTGACCTGATATGCACCAGTGATGCTGCTTGGAAAATTCCTTACTCTTCCCATCTTGATTCCAATATTAAGAATGCCAATCAATAGATATTAATAGAAGTAACCATTGGTTATTCCTAAGTCTGGATATTGATAGAAAAGTATAATCTAGAGAGTGATTAATAAAGATTAAATTATATCTATATTCTGTATAAGGCTAACTAGGTATGATCTATCTCTGATTTAATCATAAACTAGCTATGAACAATGTAGCATTGTGAAGAGGTAGAATTTGCTTGTCAAGAGAATGATAAGTTGTAGGCCTGGTCAGTAAACCCGGGAAAACTTAAGAAGATTCCAAGAATGGGATTTTGCAACCAACCTGAGCATGCGCAAAGATTGGGTTCAACTAAAGGACACCATGAGGAAGACTATGGACGACCACCAGAGGACCTTAGACGACCACCTGTGTACCTGAAGGCGCATGCGTCACGAGCGTTTACATATATTAATGAGTTCTCGGAAATTGTATGAATATGTTAATTGTTTCTTGGAAAGATGATGACTATGTATATTTTGATTGTCTATAACTTTTGCAGCGGAGAAACTAAGCACGCACACTAGGTGGAGCGATCCCCTGTGCGTCCAGCGCTGCAATAAAGAAGAGCCTGCTCACCTACGTACATTGTGTAGATGAGTTTTTATATTACAGATTTGTAACAACACCATACAATAAAAGGTCTACAATACAAAAAATTCAATACATACAATACCATAGGTTCAAGAAAATAGAATAAGTGCAATATAAAAGACAGTACAACACAAAATAGAATACAACAGGAAATACAACGTAATACATAGAATACAACACACAGAATACATTACATACCATACCATACAACAGGTACAATAAAATACCATACAGTATATACCATGCAGTTCCATACCAGATGAAATGCAGTACACAGAATAAAATACAATTCGTACCATGCCGTACCGTACCGTACCATAACATACCATTCCTACACTACAGTACATAGAATGAATCCTGTATCTAAAATGCACACAATACAATAAATACATTTAATATTATAACAAAGCATGCAATACATACAATAAATACCATACGATAACTACCATAACATACAATATATACCATGCCATACAATACGTGCAATGTTAAAAAAACACACACTACATCATGCCACACAATACAAACCATACCATACCATACCATACCATACCATACCATACCATACCATACCATACCATACCATACCATACCACACAATACATGCAATACATACAGTGCAATAAATACCGTACCATACCAAACAGACAAGGTGCAATGCAATAGAAAATGCTATACACAAGAAAATGCAATAGAATATAAAGTACAATACAATACTTACAGTACGATACGCAGGTGCCTTAAAATACAATGCAACACGTACAACACATACAATAGGATACATACAATACCATACATACTCTAAAAGACATACCATACAATACCGTAGCATGCCATATACAAAATACAATAGAGTACAATACAAAATGCAGTGGAATACAAAATACAAAGGAGAATACAATACACCCAGGAGAATACAATACAATTCATGCCATACAATACTAAAACTACCAGACCCTGCCATACAATCCATACCATACCATGCCACATCAATGAATACAAAATACAATACAGTAAGTACAATACAATAAATACAAAAAATACAACATTACAACATATGCAATAACATTACAATACAACACATACAGTACAATACATACAATGCAATAAACATGTACAAGACAATAAATACCCTCCCGTACACTATATATACACTACACGCAATACAATACATACCATACGATAGAAAATACAATATAAATTATATATATGATACCTTAACTGTGATACATCCAATATGATACATCCAATGCGATACATAGCGTCTGTATCAGACCAGACAATAAAATACGTACAATAAACACTTTACCAGAAAAGAGACACCAAACATACAATACGTATAAAACAAGGCAATGCAAAATACAATTTAAAAGACAATACGTACAAGTCAATGCGTACTATACCATACATCTACTACCATGGAATACAAACAACAGAATACAAACCAGAAAATACAATCTGTAAAATACATTTTAAGAACCCAATAAAAATAGAGTATACTACAAAATACAGGAAATACAATAAAATACAATAACATATCTCCTGTAATGTACAATGCCGTACACACTACACAAGACATACTAGACCATACAAACAGCGCAATACATACAATATAAAATACAGTCCAAAGCACAGTACAAACTACAGTCTATATAAAAAATGCAATACCTACAAAAGACAATACGTACCTTACATACAGTACGATACATAGAAGACAATACGATACACACAAGGCAATCAATACCAAACCGTACTCAGTACAATACAAAACACAACAGAAAACAAGCCACAGTACAATGCAAGACACAGAATACAATGCATACCTTACCGTACAATACACACCATACCATAGAATACAGACCATACCATACAGTGCAATGCACGTTACGATACAACACATACAACACACGTACAAAACATGCAACACATACGACGCATGCCATACAGCACACGGCATACAATACACACAATACACACAGTATACAAGAAAATACAATACAAAGTACAATACAACATACGTTGGAATGCACAGTACAAAACAAAACACAATACACTCTAGAGGACATGCAGTCACTACCATAACATACAATACACTACAAAGAATACAATAAATACCAAACCATGCAAACCAACGCAACACATACAACACATACAATATAGACACAATGCGACCCAGACAATACCGTAGGTACCCTGCCCTACAATGCAAACCACAAAACAATATATACAATAAAATAAGGGGAATAAGACAATACAATAAATAGAATAGGTACACTCCAACACAATGCATACAACACGTACAATGCATAAAACACATGCTACATGTGCAATACGGACAATGCGTACAATACAGAAAACACAACGCGTGTAGTTCAATCTATGCCATACCCTACAAACGATCCAATAAAGAGCGTGCAATACATACCATACCATACAATATGTGCAGCACGTATGATGCCATACAATGCATAGAAAAGCTTAGCATATCGTACAGCACCATACCACTGAAAATACAATGCACAAGCGCAATAAAATACACACAATACAACACAATACCTCCCATACAAAACAGTAGGATACAAGACATACATGTCGTACAATACATGCCACACCATCCTATAAATACTATACCATACTACACACTACATACAATTCATGTAAATACAATATATAGTACTAATACAATGTACAAAATACATGCAATAAGGACCATACCATACCATGGAATACATACAGAGCTGTATAATAAACACTATACGATACACACCATACCATAAAATACAAGCAATGCCCAAAAAGGCAATAAACACATATACAGTACAAACAGTGCATACCATACCCTACAACACAACACATACAATCCATACATTACAACACCATACAAAATACAGTACAAAATACAACCTATCGCATACAATGCACACAAGACAATGCAATACAAACTACTGTACGAAATACAATACAAAGACAGTACAAAAACCATTACTCTAGAAAATACAATACAATACGAGATACAACACAAAACACATTCCATACAATGCAGACAATACAATACACACAATACAGGTACATAAATTACAATACATACCATATACCATATGGAGAATCAACAGTACAATACAAAATCCAACACACAATACAAATCAAACTGGAGCACAAAACAATTCTTACAATACAATACATACAACACGATACATACAATACAAACCGTACCGGACCGTACCACACATTGCAATACGATACATGCATTTGATACAACACGCCATACGTACGATACATACCATGCAATAAAGACAATACCATACAATATAGACAATACCATACAATCCATACCATACCGTACAATACACAGAATGCACAATACACTGCAATATGCAATACAATACACGGTACAAAATACAATACACACCATAATACAATACAATACAATAATATTTAGAAATCCTAAAATAACAAAATACCATACGATGTAATACAATGCAAAAAACCCAAGAACATCTTAAGATACAGTGCAACACATACAATAGCATAAATACCATACGGTACAATAAAACACAACACATACAGTACATAGATTACAATGTAATCCAAAACACGCTACAAGAAATAAAATGCAATGCAACACCTACAATATATACACTGGAATGCAATGCAATATATACAAAACCGTAAATACCATAGAACACAACAGATACAAAATACAATGCAATACAAAATACCATAAAAATTCAATATATACTCTACAATAAAAGACACAATGCATATAGGACAGTCCATACCATACCATACGATAAAATAGATATAGTACAAGACATAGAATTAATACAATGTATAAAATGCATACAATACATATAATTAATCCAACATGTAAAATAGATAAAATACCACAAATACAAGAATTAGCATGCCATTCCATGAAATGCATACAATACAATAGAATAAATACCATATGATACCGTACCATACAATACAATGCAGTAGAGTACGCGGAAGACCTGTATGAACCATTCCCACGCCTCTTTTTCATGTCGATGCCCCATGCGTTACGTTACAAGAGAAGACGTTACAATACAGTACAGCAAATACCACACTGGACACCACATCCATTACGTACAATACGATACACACAATGCCATGCGTACAGTGCGGAATACAATACGCACGAGAGATTGCATACTGATAACAGAGGGACCATGTTTTGAAATAATTTGGTAGTTAGCTGACGCTCTTGACAGACGCAATGTGGGCAATTGCCGAAGTAGCCCAGGACTGTAGGTACTGGGTGCAGGGAAAGAGGAGCTTAAAGACAAAAACTGGTGAAGAGCTGGTTCTCAAGGCCAGGACTGAGCATAATGAGATGAGAAAGAACCGCGCAGGCGCAAGAAGCAAGTTTAAGTAGCGGACACAAGCAAACGCCCCCCCGAGACCCCTGAGGACCCCCTCAAGAATTCTGAACGGCATGAGTAAAAGCGTATTGCATTCAATACGCTTCATACAGTACATGGAGCAATGTATACATACAGCAATGCATACAATAAAATACAGAAACTACAATAAACAATAGAATGCAATAGAAGGTCTAAAACACAATACTTACAATACAATGCATTACATAAACTGCAGTCCAATACCTACAATATGGTACGTACAATACAACATGCAATACAAACCAATGTACAATATAATACCTACTATTCATACAAGATGTAGAATACGTACCATACCCTACAAGACAACACATGCAATACAGAGAGTAGCCGTGGGCAGGTCCCAGCCGATTCTGTAGCTGGTATTGATAATGCAGGTTCAAGAACTTTGATGGTAAAAGGGTGAGGATAGCAACGCCACCTGTCCTGTTAGTAACACTGCAACTTTTTCCTGCATTTATTTGATTTGGATAATTGGATTTGGGGGGCTGGGAGCCCTTGAGGGCTGGCGCATGCCCCAGCTGATGGCCCAGTCCTGGTTTGGCTGTCCCCCGAGGCACTCTGCAGGGTCACCGACGCGGTGCTGGCCTCTTGTTGGCTGGAGAGGCCTCGGTGCTGCTGGCCCTCCTCTTTGGGGGTCGCTGTGGCCCCCCAAGGGAGCGTTCAGTGCCCTGGCTGGAAGTGGAGGGCCCGGGCACAGCCTCCCCTGCCTCCTCTGGGGGCTCTTCTTGCTCTGCAGGGGTGGCAATGGGAGCAGAGAAGTGGCTGCCGGGACCCCCACCAATGGCAGCAGATGAGGTGCCGGGGAGCTCGTCCGTGCTGGATCTTGCCGGGCTGGTGGAGGGGGCTGGGCTGGGGGCAAGAGACCCTCCTGGGGAGGCAGCAGGGCCTGAGGCACGCGTGGGGCTGCCCTCCTGCCCCACGGCAGCACGGGCGTCCTGCCCGCCCCGCAGATGACGGGCCTCCCTGCTGCGCCGTCGCAGCTCTCTCCCGACGTTGCTCTGGATGCCCGTGGCAGTGCCCTCCAGCACGGCTGCCTCCAACACCCCGTTGCCAAAGATCTCCTCCGTCTCCTGACGGACCCAGGACTGCAGGGTCTGGAGGAGCGTTGGGTTGCTCTGGAAATGGTTCATCCAGTTTGGGGGCTGGAGGCCGCCCACAGCACCCCTGAGCACCCCTTCTGCAGCCCACCGTTGGGGTGCTCTGGGTTGATGGAGGTTGTGGGTGGCTGGGCGGCTGGGAGCTCCTCCCGCCTGGCGGACGATGACGGAAGATGGCACGGATGGTGTGACGACGTGCTCCAGGTAGTCATCGTCCGCCCGCACCGAGTGCAGGATGGAGAGGATCTTCCTCTTGCAGAGGGGGCACTCGGGCTTGCTCTCAGCCCACCGCAGGATGCACGGGTAGCAGAAGCGGTGGAGGCATGGCATCACAAAGCTGGCCTCCTCCCAGCTGTCCAGGCAGATGGGACAGCGGTCGTCCAGCTCCGTGGCCATGCTCTCCACTCGCTGCGGTGGGCTGGGGGGAGCCGACGATGACGAGTCGCTCCCTCTCACGAGGGCTGCAGCAGCGGGTATCATGCAAGAAAAGGAAGAGAGGCCACGGTCACTGGCCGGCTTGGGGAGGGGTGGAAGAAATGCCCAGGTCCCTCCTGAAGGAAACCCTCCCAGCTCCCCAGGGTGAAGTTTCCCCACCCAGCTCACCGCTGCTGCTGCGAGCGCGCCTCCTGGGTGCCCCGGCTGCCTCCACCTGGCAGGGCCGGGGAAAATCCTTTGAAGGCTCTGGGGTCGGGTACTGAGAGCTGCAAGGAGCAACTCCCCGAGCACGACACCAGCACCAAGGCCTTGCTCAACACCCCACACCTCGCCGACTGCTCAGCTGGAGTGCTGGCACCAGGGTGAGCAGGGTGAGCCTTGGATTCCTGGTCACATTCCGTGGCTTGGGGACGTCACAGTCCAGCGCCAGGTGACATTAGAGCCTCTTGCTCAGAGAAGTCTCCGTCCATCCCTTGGTGACAACAGAACCCGTCGCTCAGGGACTCCCTGACATCAGAAGCCATCGCGCAGGGGCATCACAACTGGCCGTCCTCGCCCACGGCGCTCGCCCCGGCAGCGCTGCAGCCCCAGCACACGCGTCTGGGGTTACCGCAGAGCCAGTGCCCACTCCATCCCCCCATCTCTTGGCTTGTGTTCGGCATCGCTGTTTCATGCCAGTCACTGAGGCCTCGTCCGTGTCTTCCCAGGGCTCCGTCAGGTCGCTCTCGCCATGGCAGACATCTCCAGGCACATATGGCAAGAGGCTTCACTCGGTAGCACCTCGTGCCTCCCTGGGAGGCTGCAGGACAAAGTCCCACAGCCTCTCCCCACTCTCCAGCATTGCTGGCCAGCCCTCGGGGCTCCCCTGCTTCCTCCCACGCGGCCTCATAGGCAGCACTTGGCTCGCTCTGGCAGGACTTCTGCTGCCTCTCTCCCCTAGCAGAAGGCACAAGGATGAGCCATCCCCTCTGCTCAGCACCCATCAGGCCTCATGTAGGCACTACGTCCTCTTTGGGGTCCCGGAGACAGGTTGATAGAGCAGAGGGGCTCAGGGGAGGCAAGGAGGGTCTGTGGGTCTGGGGCTGGTTCAGCATGGAGCAGAGAAGGCACCGGGGCACCTCACAGCACACCCCAGTGCCTATGGGGAAGGGGATGGGGACAGGTTCTTCCCAGCACTGCCTGATGGGAGGGGCGGAGACGGTGGCACCTCCTGAAACTAGAGAGGTTCAGGCTGCAGAGAAGGAAGAAAAACCAAAATCCCTGTGAGGATCGTGGAGCACTGGAGTGGGTTGTCCAGAGAGGTTGGGGGATCCCTGAGCCTGCAGCTCTTCAAGACCTGAGTGGCCACAACCCAGAGCACAACTGTCACACGCCCGTGAAGGGATGCTCGCTGGCGTCCTGCAAGAGCAAGCGTTGCACGTGGGCAATACAGCACAGTTTTCCAAAGGTGTAACAGCTTCCAGAAGGTTTTGACTTTCTGGTTTCATTTGGTTCAGCAGCTTCCACATTTATTTAGCACAGCTTAGCATAGCATAACATAGCACAGCATAGCATAGGATAGCATGGGACAGGAAAGGATAGCATAGGATAGGGTAGCATAGGGTAGGATAGCATAGGATAGGATAGCATAGGATACAGATAGGATAGGATAGTTTATTTCTAGTTGGGAGGGACCTACAACAATCGCGCAGTCCAACTGCCTGATCTCTCCAGGGCTGACCAGCAGTTGAAGCCCATTACGAAGGGCATTGTCCAAATGTCTCTTTTTAAGGCACTGAGAGGCATGGGGCATCGACATGAAAAAGAGGCGTGGGAATGGTTCATACAGGTCTTCCGCGTACTCTACTGCATTGTATTGTATGGTACGGTTTTTTATGGTATTTATTCTATTGTATTGGATGCATTTCATGGAATGGTATGCTAATTCTTGTATTTATGGCATTTTATCTATTTTACGTGTTGGATTAATTATATGTATTGTATGCGTTTTATACATTGTATTAATTCTATGTCTTGTACTATATCTATTTTATCGTATGGTATGGTATGGACTGTCCTATATGCATTGTGTCTTTTATTGTAGAGCATATATTGAATTTTTATGGTATTTTGTATTGCATTGTATTTTGTATCTGTTGTGTTCTATGGTATTTACGGTTTTGTATATATTGCATTGCATTCCAATGTATATACTGTAGGTGTTGCACTGCATTTTATTTCTTGTAGCGTGTTTTGGATTACATTGTAATCTATGTACTGTATGTGTTGTGTTTTATTGTACCGTATGGTATTTATGCTATTGTATGTGTTGCACTGTATCTTAAGATGTTCTTGGGTTTTTTGCATTGTATGACATCGTATGGTATTTTGTTATTTTAGGATTTCTAAATATTATTGTATTGTATTGTATTATGGTGTGTATTGTATTTTGTACTGTGTATTCTATTGCATATTGCAGTGTATTGTGCATTCTGTGTATTGTACGGTATGGTATGGATTGTATGGTATTGTCTATATTGTATGGTATTGTCTTTATTGCATGGTATGTATCGTACGTATGGCGTGTTGTATCAAATGCATGTATCGTATTGCAATGTATGGTCCGGTCCGGTTTGTATTGTATGTATCGTGTTGTATGTATTGTATTGTAAGAATTGTTTTGTGCTCCAGTTTGATTTGTATTGTGTGTTGGATTTTGTATTGTACTGTCGATTGTCCGTATGGTATGATATGGTATGTATTGTAATTTATGTACCTGTATTGTGTGTATTGTATTGTCTGCATTGTATGGAATGTGTTTTGTGTTGTATCTCGTATTGTATTGTATTTTCTAGAGTAATGGTTTTTGTACCGTCTTTGTATTGTATTGTATTTCGTACGGTAGTTTGTATTGCATTGTCTTGTGTGCATTGTATGCGATAGGTTGTATTTTGTACTGTATTTTGTATGGCGTTGTAGTGTATGGATTGTATGCGTTGTGTTGTAGGGTATGGTATGTACTGTTTGTATTGTCTTTGTGTTTATTGCCTTTTTGGGCATTGCTTGTATTTTATGGTATGGTGTGTATCGTATAGTGTTTATTATACAGCTCGGTATGTATTCCATGGTATGGTATGGTCCTTATTGCATGTATTTTGTACATTGTATTAGTACTATATATTGTATTTACATAAATTGTATGTAGTGTGTAGTATGGTATAGTATTTATAGGATGGTATGGCATGTATTGTACGACATGTATGTCTTGTATCCTACTGTTTTGTATGGGAGGTATTGTGTTGTATTGTGTGTATTTTATTGCGCTTGTGCGTTGTATTTTCAGTGGTATGGTGCTGTACGATATGCTAAGCTTTTCTATGCATTGTATGGCATCATACGTGCTGCACATATTGTATGGTATGGTATGTATTGCATGCTCTTTATTGGATCGTTTGTAGGGTATTGCATAGACTGTACTACACGTGTTGTGTTTTCTGTATTGTGTGCATTGTACGTATTGTACATTTGGTATGTATCTTATATATTTTATGCATTGTATGCATTGTGTTCTACTGTATCTATTCTATTTATTGTAGTGTCTGTATTGTCTTCCCTTTATTGCATATATTGTTTTGTGGTTTGTATTTTATATAGTGTACGGGATGGTATTTATTGACTTGTACGCATTTATTGCATCGTACGTATTGTACTGTATGTGTTGTATTGGAATGTTATAATGCATGTGTTGTAATTTTTGCATTGTATTTTTTGTATTTATTGTATTGTATTTTGTATTGAATGATATGGCATGGTATGGTAAGGATTGTATGGCAGGATCTGGTAGGTTTTCTATTGTATTGCACGAATTGTTCTGTATTCTCCTGTGTGTATTGTATTCTCCGTTGTATTTTGTATTCGATTGCATTTTGTAGTGTACTCTATTGTATTTTGTACATGGCATTCTACAGTATTGTATGTCTTTTAGAGTATGTATGTATCCTACGGTATGTGTTGTACGTGTTGCATTGTATTTTAAGGCACCTGCGTATCGTACTGTAAACATTGTTTTGTACTTTATATTCCATTGCATTTTCTTGTCTATTGCATTTTCTATTGCATTGCGTCTTGCCTGTTTGGTATGGTATGGTATTTAATGTACAGGATGGGATGGGATGGGATGGTACGGTACGGCGTGGCACAGTATGTTTTGTATCGTATGGTGTCTCCTGTATGATATGGGGTTTTTACAATGTATGTATTGTATGGCATGGTAGTTATTCTATGGTATGGTAGTTATTCTACGGTATTTGTTGTATTGCATGTATTGCATGGTATGTTAAAGTATTACATCTATTTATTGTAATGCGTGTGAAATAGATATAGATAGAGTATAAATTCTATGTGCCTTAGTGTATGTAGTGTATGGTGTTTTATGTCTTGAATTGGATGGTATGCATTCTATGGTATGGTATTGAATGAAGGGTTAAATCACTGACGGTCCCTGGCTGAGACCCTACTGTGATACATAAAAGCTTTACTTGCATAGTTTTAATTATTTGCTGAGCAGAGTTGATAATAGGATGTTTCAAGACGTGTAACTCCCTTCCTGGCAAGATCAAATGGGCCTTGAGGTAGCTCGTTATGCCTCCTGAATATATCATTGATAACAGGGACTCGAGACGTTTGTGTCAAGATAAGTGCTAAAGAACTAGTTCAAACTGACCCTTTTGTAACATTCCGAGGCCAAAGGATGGATGAGCCTATTCCATGACCACGTATGGACAAAGGAAGCCCGAAGTTCAATTAGCGGACAGTGTGAGGAAGACTATGAACGACCACCAGAGGGTGAAAAGACCCTAACCCTAATTTTACTGCCCGTGCTTGGACTATGCAAATGAATTCCGGGAACTCATCCACATAAGACCGCCCTTTTTAGAATTCTGATGAATATGTATGATTTTGCTGTATATGAACTGAGGTGCTTTGCTAACCCGTTGGAGCACTCGTGGTGGACAAATCCCCAGTGCTGCCCAGCGCTGTATTAAAGAATGCCTGCTTAATAACAAACTAGTTGTTATTGAGTCATTCATCTCGGAAAACCGTCCCGATCGCGGGCTCGGTACCGACTTCGTTGTTTCAATGGAGCCCGGCTTCCCTGCAGATAGCTGAACACCCGCCTGCCGACGGGAAGTGGTGAATGAATTCCTTCTTTTGCTTTGCTTCTCCGCGCGGTGTTTTGTGCTCTACCTATTAAACTGTTTTTATCTCAGCCCACGAGTTTTCTCACTTTTCCTCTTCTGATTCTCTCCCCCACCCCACCTGGGGGGAGTGAGTGAGCGGCTGTGTGGTGCTTAGTTGCCAGCTGGGCTTAAACCACCACACTAGTGTATGGTACGGAGTGTATTGTATTCATTGTGTGTAGAGTTTTGTAGGTGTTGCGTTCTACTGAATTTTGTACTGTATTGTATTTGGCACATTGTGTAGTGTATGGTACGGTATGCTATTTATCTGATTGTATCGTATTTTGCATCGTAGTGAGCGTTGTATTTTGTATACTGGACTATGGCCCGCTCCTGCTCCTTCACGTGGGTGCTAACGAGGACGCAACGCTGCTGCATGGTGTTGTATGGGTCGTGTTGTATGGATGGGAGACTTCTGTAGAGTGCTTTGGTTTGTGTTGTGCGTGTATGTAGGGTATGGCACGTATTGTATTGTATGTGTTGTACGTTATGCATTGGACTGGGTTGCGTGGTATGTGTTGCGGAGTATGGTACGTACAGCACGGTATGTGCTGTAGGGTATGGTATGGTATTTATAGTATCGTATGGTATTTATTGTATGTATTCCATGACCTGGTAGTGTAGTTACTGTATTTTACTTGTTGTATTAATTCAAAGTATTGCATGTCGTTTAGGCAGTGTACGGTATTTATTGTATTGTATGCGTGGTATGTATTGTGTAGTATGATGTGTAGTGCTTGGATTGGATTGCATTGCTGGAATTTTTTCTGGTGTGTATGGTATTGCAGGTATTATATGGTAGGCAATGTATTGCATTAGATGTATTGTCTTGTAGGTACTACATATCATTTTGCATTGCATTGTACGTATTACTCTTAGCTTTTTAATTTCTTTATCGTATGGCTTGTCTTGTACTTTGGGTTGCCTTGCACAGTAGTAGTGGACTCTACTGTATGTATGTTGTATGATAATGTATTTTGCATGGTGGTGTTCTTTGTATTGTGATGCAGTTTATATTGTACTGTAGTTCTTAAACATTTAGCAGTACAGCACTCGTCTCTTCACACAAATCATGCTATGTGCCACAAATAGAGGGGGAACCACGTAGTTTTGGGGATAAAAGACGGAGAATAGGGTTGTTAAATTGGGAGAGAAGAACCTGGATACCTGGCGGACCAGTCGAGGGGCTGCGTTCTCTTCCTCCACCCCAGGCAGGGACGCCTCTCTGGGTAAGCGCTGCGCCTCTCGCCCTCCGGGTGAAAGTTATCCCGGGGTTGTGGTATTACTATCAAGTTTGTTAGCAATATTAACCTTAAGTCTTATGAGGAGCGGCTGAGGACAGGGGGCTTGTGAGTCTGGAGAAGAGGAGGCTGAGGGGAGACCTTATCGCCCTCGACAGTTACCTGAAAGGGGTGTGGTCTCTTCTCCCATCCAACTAGAGGATAGAATGAGAGGAAAGGGCCTCCACTTGCACCAGGGGAGGTTTAGACTGGGGATTAGGAAAAACTTCTTGACTGACACAGTGGTCAAGCAGAGTGGTTCTGTCGCTCTCCATAAAATATCTGGTTTTGAATTTGGTGCATCTGCTCAGCGCAAGTCCTTTTGCTGGGGCTCTGATACACCAATCAGTGATGCTGACAGGCAAATTTCGAAACTACAGTCCCTTTAATGTGACAAACATACAATATCATACATGCTGCATTACAAGAGAAAATACATTCCAATACCAAAACCATTACAATACAAAAAATACAATACAATACACAAAATGCATACAATACCAATACATTACGATCCAGCCAATAAAATAAAACACAATAGAAACAATATAGTACAAACTACATGCCAATACCAAATACATTACAAACCACAAAATACAGGGCAACACAATACATGCAAGAACGAGCATGCCATATACTACCAAGCACCACCGACCAAGCACAGTACAATACAAAACACTACAATACTATACAGACCATACGCTACATAAAATAAATGTCACACCAGTATACATACAACACACAATACAAAACAAACTACAGTACAATACAATATATACAATGCCAAATACAGTGCAAAATACAATACATACAAGACAAAATAGAAAGCACAAAAAAAAAATTACGGAATACTATACAATACAAACAATATGATAAACACCATACAACACATACAATACACACTGCAATACAAAAACCAATACACAACACAAAACAACCTAGAGTACAATAAGGTCTATACAATGCATACAACACAATACACACAGGACAATCCTTACAATACAATACCTACAACACATACAGTATATAGCAATAAAAAATATAACACAATACATACCACACATTATATATAACAAACCATACATACAAACCATACGATACAATCCAAACTAAAATGCAATAAAAAATACAACACAATAAAAAAAGCCCCACAAGGCAAAATACATTCTCATACAAAAGGACATCAGCATAGGTATAACAGAATACACCACCACACCTACAATACAACACCACAAATACCACCCATGAAGCACCATTCTTGTAATACCACCCATGAAGCACCATTCTTGTAATACCACCCATGAAGCACCATTCTTGTAATACAATACAGACAATACAATCGATAAACCACAACAGATAAAAGACAATACATACAATGCATTACAAACATTGCAACAGAAAAGACAAGACATACGACACAATACAAACTCTAATACTCCACGTACCATACACACAATAAGCACAATACACAAATGCCTAACATACAAGACAAAATGCAACACAAAATACAGGAGACAACACGAGAAATGCAACACAATGAATACCAAACCATACAAGACAACACATACAACACAGACAACAGAAAATACAATCCAAGACAAACTCCCATGCCAGAAAGTATGACAAATACCATACAATAAATGCAGTGGAATGCAAAATACAACACAATACAACAATACACAAATACAACACGACTATACAATACATAGAATACATACACAATACAATACACAATACAAAACTACAGTACATACAGTACAATACATACCATACAATACATGCCACACCATACATACCACGCAACCTAATACTACAGAACACACACTAAAATAAGCAATATGATATAAAATGCAATACACAATACAAAATGCAATACATAAAAAAAACACAAAATACAGTACCATTGAATAAACAATAGAACACAAGACATAAAGTAACAAAAATACCACACGATACAACACAATAAATAACATATGTTACAATATCTGCATTTGGCAGGGTTGGCTCATGAGATGCGCTCGGCGGTCGCGGCTCCCGAGAAAGGCTCTGTGCCTGCACTACAGAAAATATACTACATACACCACAAAACAAAATGCGCTACAGAACAAAATACAATACGTGACATGCAATACCTGAAAGGTAAAAAAGACCACACAATGCATACCTGAGAATAGCCTACAAAGGAAGACCCAATAAATACAATACAACACAGGCAATGCAAGGCACACCATACGTGACACGCCTTAAAACAGTATATTACATTCAATACAATAGCATCAATACAACACGATACACCACACAAAATGAAATACACGGCATAAAATGCAATAGAAAGTGCAATACCTACAATGCAGTAGAAAACACAGTGCAATACTTCTAATGCAAAACAGAATCCCATACATACAACAGGATAAATACAATACGATACATGCAATTCGATAAATACCATACCATACCATGCAATACTTAGAATACACAACACAATAAGAAATACAATACACAGCACAACACCAACTACAGTACATAATACAAAATAAGCTACAGACCAAAACAAGCTACAGTGCAAGACAATACAGAGAATGCAATACATAGAATAAAGTACACGCAAGACAATGACTACGATACAATATATACCGTAACATCCCATACAGGACAACGCAACCCATGCAACGCACACACGCAAGAGAATACAACAGTTACAACACATACAATCTAGGAGAATGCAAAACACAATATGCACGATACAATCCATACGAAACCCTACAATACAAACCATATCATACATTACAATACATACAATGCAATACGTATTGGACAATAAATATCATACAGGACACGAAATCCAATACGTGAAATGCAATACCAAAAACATGATACAAAATGCAATCCGTACAATGCGATACAAAGTGCAACACAAAGCCTACAAACACAGAATACAACATCGAATACTAAATGCAAACTGCAATACAAAAATACAACATGATACAAACAATGCAATACAAATGATCCAGTATGATAAATAACAACCCAGAAAATACAATAGGGTACATACAGTACGGTAAGTGTTATACCACACCAGACACACAGTACACAATGCAATAGAAACTGCACTACAATACTTACAATACAAAACACAATGCAAATTACAATAAATAAAATCCAATACATACAACACAAAATACAATACTAAGTAAAAAATACAAACTAATTCAAGCAATAAAATATTCTATCTCCCATCTGGTACACACAATACGATGAATACCAAACCATTCCAACCATCCCTACAATAATATACATACCATACAAGAAACAGCATGCAATACACTGCATACACTACATACAGTACAGTACAAAACCAACTACAACAATAATACACACCATACAAGAGAAGCTACATTCCAATACAAAAAGCATTACATTACAAAATACATTACAATCCCTACAACCCACACAATCCGTACGATACAATACGAAAGACATTAAAATACATGACAATACCAAACCCATTACAAACCATACAACACAATCCGTACGAGAAACAGCATGCCATACAATACATAAATACAAGAGAGAAAATACAATGCCAATAGAATACAAAATAAAACACATGCAATACACTACAAAATAGAACGCAATACATTCAAAAGACAACGCAAACTAGAGTACAGTACAAACAATACAATACATATAATAAAATACGACCAATACAACACGATACTTACAATACCCTAAGTGAAATAAATGTCATGCCGTACTATACATACAGTACACAATACATAACAAACTGCGGTACAATACAAAACAGACACTGCAAAATCCAAAGCAATACATACAACACTACACAAGACAAGCAGCACCATACAAAAAGTACCTTACATAAAATTCCGTACTCGAAATACAAGGCATAAAACACAATAGATAAAAAACAATACAGAAAATGCATACCACACCATACAATACATATCGCACCCTACATACCATGCAACATAACACACAGAACACACAGTGCAATAAAATACACAATACAATACGAAATGCAATATACAATAGAAAATGCAAGACCCTATAAAACACAAAATACAACCCACTAGAATACACAAGAGAATACAGGACATAAAAGAACAAAACTACCTCATGATGCAGAACAACAAATAACATCCGTTACAATACCTGCACTTGGCAGGGTTGGCTCCCAAGACAAGCACCCAAGTGCTGGCTCCCAAGCAGCACTCTGCAGTGTCGGCTCCCACGAGGAGCTCGGCGGTCGTGGCTCCCGAGAAAGGCTCTGTGCCTGCACTACAGAAAATATACTACATACACCACAAAACAAAATGCGCTACAGAACAAAATACAATACGTGACATGCAATACATGAAAGCTAAAAAAGACCACACAATGCACACCAGAGAATAGCCTACAAAGGAAAACCCAATAAACACAATACAACACAGGCAATGCAAGGCACAGCATACGTGACGTGCCTTAAAACAATATATTACATTCAATACAACAGCATCTAATACAACACGATACACCACGCAGAATGAAATACACGGCATAAAATGCCATACAAAGTGCCATACCTACAATGCCATACAAAGTGCAATACCTACAATGCAATAGAAAACACAGTGCAATACTTGAAATGCAAAACAGAATCCCATACATACAACAGGATAAATACAAAACGATACATGCAATTCGATAAATACCATACCATACCATGCAATACTTAGAATACACAACACAATAAGAAATACAATACACAGCACAACACCAACTACAGTACACAATACAAAATAAGCTACAGACCAAAACAAGCTACAGTGCAAGACAATATAGAGAATGCAATACATAGAATAAAGTACACGCAAGACAATGACTACGATACAATATATACCGTAACATCCCATACAGGACAACGCAACCCGTGCAACGCACGCACGCAACAGAATACAACAGATACAACACATACAATCTAGGACAATGCAAAACACAATATGCACGATACAATCCATACGAAACCCTACAATACAAACCATAGCATACATTCAATATATACAATGCAATACGTATTGGACAATAAATGTCATACAGGACACGAAATCCAATACGTGAAATGCAATACCAAAAACATGATACAAAATGCAATCCGTACAATGCGATACAAAGTGCAACACAAAGCATACAAGCACAGAATACAACATCGAATACTAAATACAAACTGCAATACAAAATACAACATGATACAAACAATGCAATACAAATGATCCAGTATGATAAATAACAACCCAGAAAATACAATAGGGTACATACAGTACGGTAAGTGTTATACCACACCAGACACACAGTACACAATGCAATAGAAACTGCACTACAATACTTACAATACAAAACACAATGCAAATTACAATAAATAAAATCCAATACATACAACACAAAATACAATACTAAGTGAAAAATACAAACTAATTCAAGCAATAAAATATTCTATCTCCCATCTGGTACACGCAATAGGATGAATACCAAACCATTCCAACCATCCCTACAATAATGTATGGTATGTATATAAGAAACAGCATGCAATACACTGCATACACTGCACACAGTACAGTACAAAACCAACTACAACAATACAACACACACCAGACAAGGCAAGACAAGAAATACATTACCATACACCACATGTACTAAACCAATACTATACGTACAACACATACGATAAAATACGACACGGTACGTATGATACAATACATACGGTACACGACAATACATATGATACAAGATGATACACACGATACAATACATACAATACCACAGATTTCAAAACTGACCATGCCATACATAGCATACATAGAATACACTACATGTCATGCCTACAATTAAATACACACAATACAAACAATACGATAACTACCATACAGGAAAACACAACACATGCAATACCCACAAGGAAATGCAAGACAAAACACAGTCTATCCAATCCAATACATACGGAAGCATACCATACAAAACGTACAATACAAGCCATGCCATACCTAAAATACCATACAACATACATTACAATACATGCTGCATTACAAGACAGACTACATTCCAATACAAAAAGCATCCCAATACAAAATACATTACAAGCCCTACAACCCACACAATCCGTACAATACAAGACGAAAGACATTAAAATACATGACAATACCAAACCCATTACAAACCATACAACACAATCCGTACGAGAAACAGCATGCCATACAATACATAAATACAAGAGAGAAAATACAATGCCAATAGAATACAAAATAAAACACATGCAATACACTACAAAATAGAACGCAATACATTCAAAAGACAACGCAAACTAGAGTATTGTATTGTTTGTACTGTACATATAATAAAATACGACCAATACAACACGATACTTACAATACCCTAAGTGAAATAAATGTCATACCGTACTATACATACAGTACACAATACAAAACAAACTGCGGTACAATACAAAACAGACACTGCAAAATCCAAAGCAATACATACAATACATACAACACTCCACAAGACAAGCAGCACCATACAAAAAGTACCTTACATAAAATTCCGTGCTCGAAATTCAAGGCATAAAAAACAATAGATAAAAAACAATACAGAAAATGCATACCACACCATACAATACATATCGCACCCTACATACCATGCAACATAAAACACAGAACACACAGTGCAATAAAATACACAATACAATACGAAATGCAATATACAATAGAAAAAGCAAGACCCTATAAAATACAAAATACAACCCACTAGAATACACAAGAGAATACAGGACATAAAAGAACAAAACTACCTCATGATGCAGAACAACAAATAACATCCGTTACAATACCTGCACTTGGCAGGGTTGGCTCCCAAGACAAGCACCCAAGTGCTGGCTCCCAAGCAGCACTCTGCAGTGTCGGCTCCCACGAAGAGCTCGGCGGTCGTGGCTCCCGAGAAAGGCTCTGTGCCTGCACTACAGAAAATATACTACATACACCACAAAACAAAATGCGCTACAGAACAAAATACAATACGTGACATGCAATACATGAAAGCTAAAAAAGACCACACAATGCATACCAGAGAATAGCCTACAAAGGAAAACCCAATAAATACAATACAACACAGGCAATGCAAGGCACAGCATACGTGACACGCCTTAAAACAGTATATTACATTCAATACAACAGCATCTAATACAACACGATACACCACGCAGAATGAAATACACGGCATAAAATGCCATACAAAGTGCAATACCTACAATGCCATACAAAGTGCAATACCTACAATGCCATACAAAGTGCAATACCTACAATGCCATACAAAGTGCAATACCTACAATGCAATAGAAAACACAGTGCAATAATTGAAATGCAAAACAGAATCCCATACATACAACAGGATAAATACAATACGATACATGCAATTCGATAAATACCATACCATACCATGCAATACTTAGAATACACAACACAATAAGAAATACAATACACAGCACAACACCAACTACAGTACACAATACAAACTAAGGTACGGTACAAAACAAACTGCAGTACAATACAATACATAGAGTGCAATACACAGAACAGAATAAAATACATACAAGACAATGTATACAATAAATAACGTACCATATAGCACAACGCAACACACGCAAGACAATACAACACATACAATGTAATACAATACAAAATACAACATGTGCAATACAAAACATACCACAGAATAAATACCATACATGGAACCACAACACATGCAACGCCTGGAAGACAAAAATCGACAAAATACGATACAGACAAAACAACACATCCGATACGTGCCACACAAAACCACTCAATACAAACCCTACAATACAAACCACATAATACAACACAGTACAAGCTGCATGACAATACAGACAATACAATAAAACACAATACATACTGTACAAGAAATACCGTACCATACATGAAATACCATACGAAAACCAGAACACGGTAAATGAAATATGGTGCATAGAACACAGTACATAAAATGCAATATGACTTATAATACGCTACAATACGATATACAATTCCATACAACACCATACGTACCATACAATACTATAGATACCGCACAATACATACCACACTTACAGTACATGCCACAGAACACAAAATACAATCCAATACAAAGCACAATACGTACCGTACAGCCTATAGCCCTCCAGCCAAGACCTCCGCTTGTGGGACTCATTCCACCAAGGCTCGCAAACACCAATGAATCCACAAGAGAACAGAAGACATGTCGTACGTACTCTTGTACAAAAGAGCATCCGATACTGCAGCGCAATACAAAACAAGCTAAAGTACAATACCAGCCATACAACACATGAGTTAAGAAGCCACGAACGCAATGCAATACAGTACTATCCCATCCATGCAACACGACACACGCACCACCGCGCAGCAGCGTTGCGACCTCAGGAGCACCCACCTGAAAGAGCAGGAGCGGGCCACGGTCCGAAGGCCGCACTAAGCTCGTCAGCCGGCTGGCGACGTCCCTGCTTCGGGCCCCAGGGAGGCAGCACGCTTCCCTGAAAAGAGGCTCCGGTCTGCACAGGGGTGCCTCCCTCCCGCCCCGGCGGCAGTCACCGATGACCATAACTCGCCCTTCCCTTCTTTCTTCTCGGCGCTGCTCTTAATGCAGCTCTCGAGGCGCGGGCTTGGTCGCTCTGACCTGGGCCAGAGTGCTGGCACAGCTTCCTCCCCTTCTGCCTCCTGACGCGCTTCCTCTACCACACCCAGGGCCTCCTCCCGATTCCCTCAAGGGATCCCAGAGGCTGAGGAGGGCCTCCTCTTCCAGCTCCGTGCAGTAACCTGCTGCCACCCCTCCCTACCCCTCCCTTGGGCCTTCCTCCCGGCACAAAAACGGATCCGGGGCCTGCCCCGCTGCTCGAGGCCACGCTGAGCCGGCTGCTGCGGACCAGAGGCGGCAGAGCACAGCTCCCTTGCTCCATCTCCCCCTCGGACGCTCCTCAGCCCGCCCGCCTCCTCCTGCAGCTCGGCCACCGGGCAGAGCCCTGCCGCCACCTGGGCGCACCCCCCACAGGCTCGCTTGCTGTCGCCCTCCACCCCCAGCAGCAGCCCCGCGCGCACCCCACAGCCTGACACCTGGGCGGGCGGTCGCCTGCTGGGACAGGCGCTCTGGCAGTGTGGCTGCAGGGGCTCTGCCGGGCGCCGGCAGCGCCGGGGAAGCGGCTTTCTGCCCGCTGCCGCGCGCCGCCGCGCCCGGTGGCATCAACCGCCTCGGTTGTTTCGGCCCGCTTCAATCTCCCGCGCGGCCGGGCGCAGGCGCCGTCCGTTGCTGGCGCGTCCAATCAGCGGGCCGGGCCCCGCGGCTCGGGGCCCGCCCCCTGCTGCGGCCTCGGCTCTTCGGCCTGGGGGAGGCCTCGCGCGGCCCGCGCCGCCGCTGCCGGGCCCCGCCGCCGCCCTCCGCCGCTGCCGCCCTCCGCCGCCGCTGCCGGGCCCCGCCGCCGCCCTCCCCCGCCGCTGCCGGGTTCCGCCGCCGCCCTCCGCCGCCGCTGCCGGGCCCCGCCGCCGCCCTCCGCCGCTGCCGGGCCCCGCCGCCGCCCTCCGCCGCCGCTGCCGGGCCCCGCCGCCGCTGCCGGGCCCCGCCGCCGCCCTCCGCCGCCGCTGCCGGGCCCCGTAAGGCGAAGAAGGGCCCTGCTGAGCCGGAGACGTATATACCATACAGTGTATACCATATAGTACCATACCATACAGAACGCAGTACAGGCAATAACATAGAATTCATACCACACCATACAGTACACTACATACCATACCATACCATACCGTACCGTACCGTACCATACCATACCATAGAATGCATACCATCCAATTCAAGACATAAAATACCATACACCACATACACATAGAATTTATACTCTATCTATATCTATTTCACACGCATTACAAAAAATAGATTTAATACTTTAACATACCATGCAATACATGCAATACAACAAATACCGTAGAATAACTACCATACCATAGAATAACTACCATGCCATACAACACGTACAATGTAAAAACCCCATATCATACAGGAGACACCATATGATACAAAACATACTGTGCCATGCCGTACCGTACCATCCCATCCCATCCTGTACATTAAATACCATACCATACCAAACAGGCAAGACGCAATGCAATAGAAAATGCAATAGACAAGAAAATGCAATGGAATATAAAGTACAAAACAACGTTTACAGTACGATACGCAGGTGCCTTATAATACAATGCAACACGTACAACACATACCGTAGGATACATACATACTCTAAAAGACATACAATACTGTAGAATGCCATGTACAAAATACAATAGAGTACACTACAAAATGCAATCGAATACAAAATACAAAGGAGAATACAATACACACAGGAGAATACAGAACAATTCCTGCAATACAATAGAAAACCTACCAGATCCTGCCATACAATCCTTACCATACCATGCCTTATCATTCAATACAAAATACAATACAATAAATACAAAAAATACAATGCAAAAATTACAACACATGCATTATAACATTCCAATACAACACATACAGTACAATACGTACGATGCAATAAATGCGTACAAGTCAATAAATACCATCCCGTACACTATATAAAATACAAACCACAAAACAATATATGCAATAAAGGGAAGACAATACAGACACTACAATAAATAGAATAGATACAGTAGAACACAATGCATACAATGCATAAAATATATAAGATACATACCAAATGTACAATACGTACAATGCACACAATACAGAAAACACAACACGTGTAGTACAGTCTATGCAATACCCTACAAACGATCCAATAAAGAGCATGCAATACATACCATACCATACAATATGTGCAGCACGTATGATGCCATACAATGCATAGAAAAGCTTAGCATATCGTACAGCACCATACCACTGAAAATACAACGCACAAGCGCAATAAAATACACACAATACAACACAATACCTCCCATACAAAACAGTAGGATACAAGACATACATGTCGTACAATACATGCCACACCATCCTATAAATACTATACCATACTACACACTGCATACAATTTATGTAAATACAATATATAGTACTAATACAATGTACAAAATACATGCAATAAGGACCATACCATACCATGGAATACATACCGAGCTGTATAATAAACACTATACGATACACACCATACCATAAAATACAAGCAATGCCCAAAAAGGCAATAAACACAAAGACAATACAAACAGTACATACCATACCCTACCACACAACGCATACAATCCATACACTACAACACCATACAAAATACAGTACAAAATACAACCTATCGCATACAATGCACACAAGACAATGCAATACAAACTACCATATGAAATACAATACAATACAAAGACAGTACAAAAACCATTACTCTAGAAAATACAATACAATACATACAATATGAGATACAACACAAAACACATTCCATACAATGCAGACAATACAATACACACAATACAGGTACATAAATTATAATACATACCATATCATACCATACGGACAATCGACAGTACAATACAAAATCCAACACACAATACAAATCAAACTGGAGCACAAAACAATTCTCACAATACAATACATACAACACGATACATACAATACAAACCGTACCGGACCATACCACACATTGCAATACGATACATGCATTTGATACAACACGCCATACGTACGATACATACCATGCAGTAAAGACAATACCATACAATATAGACAATACCATACAATCCATACCATACCGTACAATACACAGAATGCACAATACACTGCAATATGCAATACAATACACGGTACAAAATACAATACAAACCATAATACAATACAATACAATAATATTTAGAAATCCTAAAATAACAAAATACCATACGATGTAATACAATGCAAAAAACCCAAGAACATCTTAAGATACAGTGCAACACATACAATAGCATAAATACCATACGGTACAGTAAAACACAACACATACAGTACATAGATTACAATGTAATCCAAAACACGCTACAAGAAATAAAATGCAATGCAACACCTACAGTATATACATTGGAATGCAATGCAATATATACAAAACCGTAAATACCATAGAACACAACAGATACAAAATACAATGCAATACAAAATACCATAAAAATTCAATATATGCTCTACAATAAAAGACACAATGCATATAGGACAGTCCATACCATACCATACGATAAAATAGATATAGTACAAGACATAGAATTAATACAATATATAAAACGCATACAATACATATAATTAATCCAGCATGTAAAATAGATAAAATACCACAAATACAAGAATTAGCATGCCATTCCATGAAATGCATCCAATACAATAGAATAAATACCATAAAAAACCGTACCATACAATACAATGCAGTAGAGTACGCGGAAGACCTGTATGAACCATTCCCACGCCTCTTTTTCATGTCGATGCCCCATGCGTTACGTTACAAGAGAAGACGTTACAATACAGTACAGCAAATACCACACTGGACACCACATCCATTACGTACAATACGATACACACAATGCCATGCGTACAGTGCGGAATACAATACGCACGAGAGATTGCATACTGATAACAGAGGGACCATGTTTTGAAATAATTTGGTAGTTAGCTGACGCTCTTGACAGACGCAATGTGGGCAATTGCCGAAGTAGCCCGGGACTGTAGGTGCTGGGTGCAGGGAAAGAGGAGCTTAAAGACAAAAACTGGTGAAGAGCTGGTTCTCAAGGCCAGGACTGAGCATAATGAGATGAGAAAGAACCGCGCAGGCGCAAGAAGCAAGTTTAAGTAGCGGACACAAGCAAACGCCCCCCCGAGACCCCTGAGGACCCCCTCAAGAATTCTGAACGGCATGAGTAAAAGCGTATTGCATTCAATACGCTTCATACAGTACATGGAGCAATGTAGACATACAGCAATGCATACAATAAAATACAGAAACTACAATAAACAATAGAATGCAATAGAAGGTCTAAAATGCGATACTTACAATACAATGCATTACATAAACTGCAGTCCAATACCTACAATATGGTACGTACAATACAACATGCAATACAAACCAATGTACAATATAATACCTACTATTCATACAAGATGTAGAATACGTACCATACCCTAGAAGACAACACATGCAATACAGAGAGTACCCGTGGGCAGGTCCCAGCCGATTCTGTAGCTGGTATTGATAATGCAGGTTCAAGAACTTTGATGGTAAAAGGGTGAGGATAGCAACGCCACCTGTCCTGTTAGTAACACTGCAACTTTTTCCTGCATTTACTTGATTTGGATAATTGGATTTGGGGGGCTGGGAGCCCTTGAGGGCTGGCGCATGCCCCAGCTGATGGCCCAGTCCTGGTTTGGCTGTCCCCCGAGGCACTCTGCAGGGTCACCGACGCGGTGCTGGCCTCTTGTTGGCTGGAGAGGCCTCGGTGCTGCTGGCCCTCCTCTTTGGGGGTCGCTGTGGCCCCCCAAGGGAGCGTTCAGTGCCCTGGCTGGAAGTGGAGGGCCCGGGCACAGCCTCCCCTGCCTCCTCTGGGGGCTCTTCTTGCTCTGCAGGGGTGGCAATGGGAGCAGAGAAGTGGCTGCCGGGACCCCCACCAATGGCAGCAGATGAGGTGCCGGGGAGCTCGTCCGTGCTGGATCTTGCCGGGCTGGTGGAGGGGGCTGGGCTGGGGGCAAGAGACCCTCCTGGGGAGGCAGCAGGGCCTGAGGCACGCGTGGGGCTGCCCTCCTGCCCCACGGCAGCACGGGCGTCCTGCCCGCCCCGCAGATGACGGGCCTCCCTGCTGCGCCGTCGCAGCTCTCTCCCGACGTTGCTCTGGATGCCCGTGGCAGTGCCCTCCAGCACGGCTGCCTCCAACACCCCGTTGCCAAAGATCTCCTCCGTCTCCTGACGGACCCAGGACTGCAGGGTCTGGAGGAGCGTTGGGTTGCTCTGGAAATGGTTCATCCAGTTTGGGGGCTGGAGGCCGCCCACAGCACCCCTGAGCACCCCTTCTGCAGCCCACCGTTGGGGTGCTCTGGGTTGATGGAGGTTGTGGGTGGCTGGGCGGCTGGGAGCTCCTCCCGCCTGGCGGACGATGACGGAAGATGGCACGGATGGTGTGACGACGTGCTCCAGGTAGTCATCGTCCGCCCGCACCGAGTGCAGGATGGAGAGGATCTTCCTCTTGCAGAGGGGGCACTCGGGCTTGCTCTCAGCCCACCGCAGGATGCACGGGTAGCAGAAGCGGTGGAGGCATGGCATCACAAAGCTGGCCTCCTCCCAGCTGTCCAGGCAGATGGGACAGCGGTCGTCCAGCTCCGTGGCCATGCTCTCCACTCGCTGCGGTGGGCTGGGGGGAGCCGACGATGACGAGTCGCTCCCTCTCACGAGGGCTGCAGCAGCGGGTATCATGCAAGAAAAGGAAGAGAGGCCACGGTCACTGGCCGGCTTGGGGAGGGGTGGAAGAAATGCCCAGGTCCCTCCTGAAGGAAACCCTCCCAGCTCCCCAGGGTGAAGTTTCCCCACCCAGCTCACCGCTGCTGCTGCGAGCGCGCCTCCTGGGTGCCCCGGCTGCCTCCACCTGGCAGGGCCGGGGAAAATCCTTTGAAGGCTCTGGGGTCGGGTACTGAGAGCTGCAAGGAGCAACTCCCCGAGCACGACACCAGCACCAAGGCCTTGCTCAACACCCCACACCTCGCCGACTGCTCAGCTGGAGTGCTGGCACCAGGGTGAGCAGGGTGAGCCTTGGATTCCTGGTCACATTCCGTGGCTTGGGGACGTCACAGTCCAGCGCCAGGTGACATTAGAGCCTCTTGCTCAGAGAAGTCTCCGTCCATCCCTTGGTGACAACAGAACCCGTCGCTCAGGGACTCCCTGACATCAGAAGCCATCGCGCAGGGGCATCACAACTGGCCGTCCTCGCCCACGGCGCTCGCCCCGGCAGCGCTGCAGCCCCAGCACACGCGTCTGGGGTTACCGCAGAGCCAGTGCCCACTCCATCCCCCCATCTCTTGGCTTGTGTTCGGCATCGCTGTTTCATGCCAGTCACTGAGGCCTCGTCCGTGTCTTCCCAGGGCTCCGTCAGGTCGCTCTCGCCATGGCAGACATCTCCAGGCACATATGGCAAGAGGCTTCACTCGGTAGCACCTCGTGCCTCCCTGGGAGGCTGCAGGACAAAGTCCCACAGCCTCTCCCCACTCTCCAGCATTGCTGGCCAGCCCTCGGGGCTCCCCTGCTTCCTCCCACGCGGCCTCATAGGCAGCACTTGGCTCGCTCTGGCAGGACTTCTGCTGCCTCTCTCCCCTAGCAGAAGGCACAAGGATGAGCCATCCCCTCTGCTCAGCACCCATCAGGCCTCATGTAGGCACTACGTCCTCTTTGGGGTCCCGGAGACAGGTTGATAGAGCAGAGGGGCTCAGGGGAGGCAAGGAGGGTCTGTGGGTCTGGGGCTGGTTCAGCATGGAGCAGAGAAGGCACCGGGGCACCTCACAGCACACCCCAGTGCCTATGGGGAAGGGGATGGGGACAGGTTCTTCCCAGCACTGCCTGATGGGAGGGGCGGAGACGGTGGCACCTCCTGAAACTAGAGAGGTTCAGGCTGCAGAGAAGGAAGAAAAACCAAAATCCCTGTGAGGATCGTGGAGCACTGGAGTGGGTTGTCCAGAGAGGTTGTGGGATCCCTGAGCCTGCAGGTCTTCAAGACCTGAGTGGCCACAACCCAGAGCACAACTGTCACACGCCCGTGAAGGGATGCTCGCTGGCGTCCTGCAAGAGCAAGCGTTGCACGTGGGCAATACAGCACAGTTTTCCAAAGGTGTAACAGCTTCCAGAAGGTTTTGACTTTCTGGTTTCATTTGGTTCAGCAGCTTCCACATTTATTTAGCACAGCTTAGCATAGCATAACATAGCACAGCATAGCATAGGATAGCATAGGACAGGATAGGATAGCATAGGATAGGGTAGCATAGGGTAGGATAGCATAGGATAGGATAGCATAGGATACAGATAGGATAGGATAGTTTATTTCTAGTTGGGAGGGACCTACAACAATCGCGCAGTCCAACTGCCTGATCTCTCCAGGGCTGACCAGCAGTTGAAGCCCATTACGAAGGGCATTGTCCAAATGTCTCTTTTTAAGGCACTGAGAGGCATGGGGCATCGACATGAAAAAGAGGCGTGGGAATGGTTCATACAGGTCTTCCGCGTACTCTACTGCATTGTAGTGTATGGTACGGTATCGTATGGTATTTATTCTATTGTATTGTATGCATTTCATGGAATGGTATGCTAATTCTTGTATTTATGGTATTTTATCTATTTTACGTGTTGGATTAATTATATGTATTGTATGCGTTTTATACATTGTATTAATTCTATGTCTTGTACTATATCTATTTTATCGTATGGTATGGTATGGACTGTCCTATATGCATTGTGTCTTTTATTGTAGAGCATATATTGAATTTTTATGGTATTTTGTATTGCATTGTATTTTGTATCTGTTGTGTTCTATGGTATTTACGGTTTTGTATATATTGCATTGCATTCCAATGTATATACTGTAGGTGTTGCAATGCATTTTATTTCTTGTAGCGTGTTTTGGATTACATTGTAATCTATGTACTGTATGTGTTGTGTTTTATTGTACCGTATGGTATTTATGCTATTGTATGTGTTGCACTGTATCTTAAGATGTTCTTGGGTTTTTTGCATTGTATTACATCGTATGGTATTTTGTTATTTTAGGATTTCTAAATATTATTGTATTGTATTGTATTATGGTGTGTATTGTATTTTGTACCGTGTATTGTATTGCATATTGCAGTGTATTGTGCATTCTGTGTATTGTACGGTATGGTATGGATTGTATGGTATTGTCTATATTGTATGGTATTGTCTTTATTGCATGGTATGTATCGTACGTATGGCGTGTTGTATCAAATGCATGTATCGTATTGCAATGTATGGTCCGGTCCGGTCCGGTTTGTATTGTATGTATCGTGTTGTATGTATTGTATTGTAAGAATTGTTTTGTGCTCCAGTTTGATTTGTATTGTGTGTTGGATTTTGTATTGTACTGTTGATTGTCCGTATGGTATATGGTATGTATTGTAATTTATGTACCTGTATTGTGTGTATTGTATTGTCTGCATTGTATGGAATGTGTTTTGTGTTGTATCTCATATTGTATGTATTGTATTGTATTTTCTAGAGTAATGGTTTTTGTACTGTCTTTGTATTGTATTGTATTTCGTACGGTAGTTTGTATTGCATTGTCTTGTGTGCATTGTATGCGATAGGTTGTATTTTGTACTGTATTTTGTATGGCGTTGTAGTGTATGGATTGTATGCGTTGTGTTGTAGGGTACGGTATGTACTGTTTGTATTGTCTTTGTGTTTATTGCCTTTTTGGGCATTGCTTGTATTTTATGGTATGGTGTGTACCGTATAGTGTTTATTATACAGCTCGGTATGTATTCCATGGTATGGTATGGTCCTTATTGCATGTATTTTGTACATTGTATTAGTACTATATATTGTATTTACATATATTGTATGTAGTGTGTAGTATGGTATAGTATTTATAGGATGGTATGGCATGTATTGTACGACATGTATGTCTTGTATCCTACTGTTTTGTCTTGTATTGCTGTTTTCGGTATTGCTTGTTTTGTATGGGAGGTATTGTGTTGTATTGTGTGTATTTTATTGCGCTTGTGCGTTGTATTTTCAGTGGTATGGTGCTGTACGATAGGCTAAGCTTTTCTATGCATTGTATGGCATCATACGTGCTGCACATATTGTATGGTATGGTATATATTGCATGCTCTTTATTGGATCGTTTGTAGGGTATTGCATAGATTGTACTACACGTGTTGTGTTTTCTGCATTGTGTGCATTGTACGTATTGTACATTTGGTATGTATCTTATATATTTTATGCATTGTATGCATTGTGTTGTACTGTATCTATTCTAGTTATTGTAGTGTCTGTATTGTCTTCCCTTTATTGCATATATTGTTTTGTGGTTTGTATTTTACATAGTGTACGGGATGGTATTTATTGACTTGTACGCATTTATTGCATCGTACGTATTGTACTGTATGTGTTGTATTGGAATGTTGTAATGCATGTGTTGTAATTTTTGCATTGTATTTTTTGTATTTATTGTATTGTATTTTGTATTGAATGATATGGCATGGTATGGTATGGATTGTATGGCAGGATCTGGTAGGTTTTCTATTGTATTGCATGAATTGTTCTGTATTCTCCTGTGTGTATTGTATTCTCCTTTGTATTTTGTATTCGATTGCATTTTGTAGTGTACTCTATTGTATTTTGTACATGGCATTCTACAGTATTGTATGTCTTTTAGAGTATGTATGTATCCTACGGTATGTGTTGTACGTGTTGCATTGTATTTTAAGGCACCTGCGTATCGTACTGTAAACGTTGTTTTGTACTTTATATTCCATTGCATTTTCTTGTCTATTGCATTTTCTATTGCATTGCGTCTTGCCTGTTTGGTATGGTATGGTATTTAATGTACAGGATGGGATGGGATGGGATGGTACGGTACGGCGTGGCACAGTATGTTTTGTATCGTATGGTGTCTCCTGTATGATATGGGGTTTTTACATTGTATGTATTGTATGGCATGGTAGTTATTCTATGGTATGGTAGTTATTCTACTGTATTTGTTGTATTGCATGTATTGCATGGTATGTTAAAGTATTAAATCTATTTTTTGTAATGCGTGTGAAATAGATATAGATAGAGTATAAATTGTATGTGTATGTAGTGTATGGTATTTTATGTCTTGAATTGGATGGTATGCATTCTATGGGATGGGATGGGATGGGATGGGATGGGATGGGATGGGATGGGATGGGATGGTTTGTATTGTGTGTCATGATGTAGTGTGTGTTTTTTTAACATTGCACGTATTGTATGGCATGGTATATATTGTATGTTATGGTAGTTATCGTATGGTATTTATTGTATGTATTGCATGCTTTGTTATAATATTAAATGTATTTATTGCATTGTGTGCATTTTAGATACAGGATTCATTCTATGTACTGCAGTGTAGGAATGGTATGTTATGGTACGGTACGGTACGGTATGGTACGAGCTGTATTTTATTCTGTGTACTGCATTTCATATGGTATGGAACTGCATGGTATATACTGTATGGTATTTTATTGTACCTGTTGTATGGTATGGTATGTAATGTATTCTGTGTGTTGTATTCTATGTATTACGTTGTATTTCCTGTTGTATTCTATTTTGTGTTGTACTGTCTTTTATATTGCACTTATTCTATTTTCTTGAACCTATGGTATTGTATGTATTGAATTTTTTGTATTGTAGACCTTTTATTGTATGGTGTTGTTACAAATCTGTAATATAAAAACTCATCTACACAATGTACGTAGGTGAGCAGGCTCTTCTTTATTGCAGCGCTGGACGCACAGGGGATCGCTCCACCTAGTGTGCGTGCTTAGTTTCTCCGCTGCAAAAGTTATAGACAATCAAAATATACATAGTCATCTTCTTTCCAAGAAACAATTAACATATTCATACAATTTCCGAGAACTCATTAATATATGTAAACGCTCGTGACGCATGCGCCTTCAGGTACACAGGTGGTCATCTAAGGTCCTCTGGTGGTCGTCCATAGTCTTCCTCATGGTGTCCTTCAGTTGAACCCAATCTTTGCGCATGCTCAGGTTGGTTGCAAAATCCCATTCTTGGAATCTTCTTAAGTTTTCCCGGGTTTACTGACCAGGCCTACAACTTAATCATTCTCTTGACAAGCAAATTCTACCTCTTCACAATGCTACATTGTTCATAGCTAGTTTATGATTAAATCAGAGATAGATCATACCTAGTTAGCCTTATACAGAATATAGATATAATTTAATCTTTATTAATCGCTCTCTAGATTATACTTTTCTATCAATATCCAGACTTAGGAATAAACAATGGTTACTTCTATTAATATCTATTGATTGGCATTCTTAATATTGGAATCAAGATGGGAAGGGTAAGGAATTTTCCAAGCAGCATCACTGGTGCATATCAGGTCACACTGTCACAGCACTCCAACAAGACTTTTCTATTCAATTCTTCATCGTTCCATCTCGTTACTGTTAGTTCCTCAGTAGGGAACGGCGACACCCTGGTGAGGTTCCTATGGTTCTTGTTTCTAACTTAACAATCCTAACTTATTTATTTATTAATTAAATTTAACCTTTTCTCTCTATATATAATCATATTTTGATTAAAAAAAAATCAGAATATTTGCAACAGTTCCCGCCTTTGAAAGTTTTGAAAATTATTTCAATACTTTCATTTTGAATCAGTTAAGCATATTATGTGCTTCAAGTACAGATGTCACATGAGTTAATCGATTCATCATCCTCCAATTTATAATATATAATATGACTGATAGAACAATGCTGATTAGAATCAATATCAGGAGAACAACAATAGGGTGGCATAACTTATTTAGGATGCCTGTAGCAGTAGGTGACCATCCGAAAAGAGTGTCCCACCATTTATGTTCTGCATCCTTTTCCACCCTCTCTAAAACATGATGTATCTCTTTCACATTGCGGTGTACAGTTATTAAAGTTCTTTGTCCCTTTTCCCTGACCTTTTTCAAAATTTTGATTAAATCTTGGTGTTGTAGCAATTGTTTCACTAAAGTGAGATTCATTCCAATGGGTGTAGGCAACAGTCCCTGAATTAAGGTATAATTAGATTGCGAAAGCTGGTGAGATGTGACTGGGGCCAAATAAGAGAAATCACATCCTGTAATTCTAGTGAAATTACAAACACAAAAATTTGAGTGATTCCTAGTATCTATAACTACATCATCTACAGCTATAAAATCACAAGCTGTTCTCAAATATACACATCCCTTACCAATATATATAATGACTGTTTGGGGGTTTTCGTCAGGGCGAGTCTCAAAATGACAAACATTTGGCTCAGTATCTAAACAGATACCCTGACCTCTGATTGTATTACCTTCACAGATGAACCCTTGTTGTTCTCGTACAACACAAGATTCCAAATCCACAGTTTGCCACTTCTGTCCCACCTTTTGGGCCCACACTCCATGCTCAAATGGATAGAGTATGGTTCCATTGTGATTTAATCCTAATGCAATAACAGGGTAAATCGAATATATGGAAGCATTGCGTATAGTTAAGACAAAAGTTGTGGCTGTACTTGTGACGGGATCGTAGGTAAAGTTTATCAAATTCCACCAGGACTGCAGTTTTTTCTCTACATTAATGGCACTATCTCAAATTATTTTTTGCATCTTGGTGGGAAGAGTGTCTTTTTCCCCTTCTCTTATGACTGAAGCAGCCACTGATTGTGCCCACAGTTGTGCCTGGATGCAACTGAGAGCCAAAGATAGGTTATCTTGGACCACACCGAGTGCATCTATAATCAATTCATGGTCTCCCACATTCACCTTTTCCCATTTTGGTAATGTATTTGACAACAGCCCCTGGTTAGTTTCTAAAGCCAATAAGGAAGATCGCAACGGCCGTTGTAATTTAGCCAATCACCAACTGTGGTAGCCAATTTGCCTCCTGACATATTTTGCTAATTTGCCTTTTTAATGTCTGATTCATTCTTTCTATTTTTGCACTTGATTGAGGCCTCCAGGGGGTATGTAAATTCCAAGTAATTCCCAGAACTTTACTAATATTTCGTACTACTTCGGCAACAAAATGTGGGCCTCCAGCAGAAGATATTCCAATAGGTACCCCAAATCTTGGAATTATTTCTTGTAACAACCATTTAAGGACTTCCTTTCCTTGATTGGCCCGACAAGGAAAAGCTTCAGGCCATCCTGTAAAAGTATGTCTCCAGGTTGTACTCCCGATTTCAAGGTTCCCATTGGAACTTTTCTCTTTATCACCGGATTGTTTTGCAAACAAATTTCACACTTGGCAGAAATCATTTTAGCCATTTCTACCATTCTTATAGACACCACCTATCTCTTTAAAAAGGTGATTAATGCTTCTGGGCCCCAATGACACTTTATGTTTTGCCTGTAATATTTCTCTCATCGGAAGTGGGGGGATTACTACCTGTCCCTGAACTGTGACCCACCATCCTGCTAAATTCCTTTTTGCGTCTAATAACTTCCCTAAGTTCTCATCTTCCTCCGAATATTTTGGTTTCTCTTTTGGTAGTGTAATGTTTTTTGTGGGAAGTAATGCCATTTGTAAGGCATTCTTTTTTGCTATTCCCCTAGCTGCTTTATCAGCTAATCTGTTCCCTATAGCTTCTTTCGTATTTCCTGATGGATGTGCTTTACAGTGCAGGATTGCCACCTTTCTCGGTCTCTGGACTGCTATTTACAACAGTATGGTGTTTGTTGTATTCTCCCTAGTTGTGCTGGTTTTGGCTGGGATAGGGTTCACTTTCTTCATAGCAGCTAGTATGGGGCTGTGTTTTGGATTGTATGGGGCTGTGTTTTGGATTTGGGCTGGGCACAATGTTGATAAAGCAGGGATGTTCTAGTTACTGCTGAGCAGGGCTCACACAGCACCAAGGCCTCTTCTGCTCCTCTAACACCCCACCAGCGAGTGGGCTGGGGGTGCACGGGAAGTTGGGGGGGGACACAGCCGGGACAGCTGACCCCGACTGACCAAAGGGATATTCCATGCCATATGACATCATGCTCAGGATGTAAAGCTGGGGGAGGAAGAAGGAAGGTGGGGACATCCGGAGTAATGGCGTTTGTCTTCGCGAGCAACCGCTACGCGTGATGGAGCCCGGCTTCCCTGCAGATAGCTGAACACCCGCCTGCCGACGGGAAGTGGTGAATGAATTCCTTCTTTTGCTTTGCTTCTCCGCGCGGTGTTTTGTGCTCTACCTATTAAACTGTTTTTATCTCAGCCCACGAGTTTTCTCACTTTTCCTCTTCTGATTCTCTCCCCCACCCCACCTGGGGGGAGTGAGTGAGCGGCTGTGTGGTGCTTAGTTGCCAGCTGGGCTTAAACCACCACACTAGTGTATGGTACGGAGTGTATTGTATTCATTGTGTGTAGAGTTTTGTAGGTGTTGCGTTCTACTGAATTTTGTACTGTATTGTATTTGGCACATTGTGTAGTGTATGGTACGGTATGCTATTTATCTGATTGTATCGTATTTTGCATCGTAGTGAGCGTTGTATTTTGTATACTGGACTATGGCCCGCTCCTGCTCCTTCACGTGGGTGCTAACGAGGACGCAACGCTGCTGCATGGTGTTGTATGGGTCGTGTTGTATGGATCGGAGAGTTCTGTAGAGAGCTTTGGTTTGTGTTGTGCGTGTATGTAGGGTATGGCACGTATTGTATTGTATGTGTTGTATCTATTGTATGTTATGCATTGGACTGGGTTGCGTGGTATGTGTTGCGGAGTATGGTACGTACAGCACGGTATGTGCTGTAGGGTATGGTATGGTATTTATAGTATCATATGGTATTTATTGTATGTATTCCATGACCTGGTAGTGTAGTTACTGTATTTTACTTGTTGTATTAATTCAAAGTATTGCATGTCGTTTAGGCAGTGTACGGTATTTATTGTATTGTATGCGTGGTATGTATTGTGTAGTATGATGTGTAGTGCTTGGATTGGATTGCATTGCTGGAATTTTTTCTGGTGTGTATGGTATTGCAGGTATTATATGGTATGCAATGTATTGCATTGTATGTATTGTCTTGTAGGTCCTACATATCATTTTGCATTGCATTGTACGTATTACTCTTAGCTTTTTAATTTCTTTATCGTATGGCTTGTCTTGTACTTTGGGTTGCCTTGCACAGTAGTAGTGGACTCTACTGTATGTATGTTGTATGATAATGTATTTTGCATGGTGGTGTTCTTTGCATTGTGATGCAGTTTATATTGTACTGTAGTTCTTAAACATTTAGCAGTACAGCACTCGTCTCTTCACGCAAATCATGCTACGCGCCACAAATGGGGGGGGAACCACGTAGTTGTGGGGATAAAAGACGGAGAATAGGGTTGTTAAATTGGGAGAGAAGAACCTGGATACCTGGCGGACCAGTCGAGGGGCTGCGTTCTCTTCCTCCACCCCAGGCAGGGACGCCTCTCTGGGTAAGCGCTGCGCCTCTCGCCCTCCGGGTGAAAGTTATCCCGGGGTTGTGGTATTACTATCAAGTTTGCTAGCAATATTAACCTTAAGTCTTATGAGGAGCGGCTGAGGACAGGGGGTTTGTGCAGTCTGGAGAAGAGGAGGCTGAGGGGAGACCTTATCGCCCTCGACAGTTACCTGAAAGGGGGGTGGGGGGTGGTCTCTTCTCCCATCCAACTAGAGGATAGAATGAGAGGAAAGGGCCTCCAGTTGCACCAGGGGAGGTTTAGACTGGGGATTAGGAAAAACTTCTTGACTGACAGAGTGGTCAAGCAGAGTGGTTCTGTCGCTCTCCATAAAATATCTGGTTTTGAATTTGGTGCGTCTGCTCAGCGCAAGTCCTTTTGCTGGGGCTCTGATACACCAATCAGTGATGCTGACAGGCAAATTTCGAAACTACAGTCCCTTTAATGTGACAAACATACAATATCATACATGCTGCATTACAAGAGAAAATACATTCCAATACCAAAACCATTACAATACAAAAAATACAATACAATACACAAAATGCATACAATACCAATACATTACGATCCAGCCAATAAAATAAAACACAATAGAAACAATATAGTACAAACTACATGCCAATACCAAATACATTACAAACCACAAAATACAGGGCAACACAATACATGCAAGAACGAGCATGCCATACACTACCAAGCACCACCGACCAAGCACAGTACAATACAAAACACTACAATACTATACAGACCATACGCTACATAAAATAAATGTCACACCAGTATACATACAACACACAATACAAAACAAACTACAGTACAATACAAAACATACAATGCCAAATACAGTGCAAAATACAATACATACAAGACAAAATAGAAAGCACAAAAAAAAAATTACGGAATACTATACAATACAAACAATATGATAAACACCATACAACACATACAATACACACTGCAATACAAAAACCAATACACAACACAAAACAACCTAGAGTACAATAAGGTCTATACAATGCATACAACACAATACACACAGGACAATCCTTACAATACAATACCTACAACACATACAGTATATAGCAATAAAAAAAATAACACAATACATACCACACATTATATATAACAAACCATACATACAAACCATATGATACAATCCAAACTAAAATGCAATAAAAAATACAACACAATAAAAAAAGCCCCACAAGGCAAAATACATTCTCATACAAAAGGACATCAGCATAGGTATAACAGAATACAACACCACACCTACAATACAACACCACAAATATCACCCATAAAATACCATACTTGTAATACCACCCATAAAACACCATTCTTGTAATACAATACAGACAATACAATCGATAAACCACAACAGATAAAAGACAATACATACAATACAATAGAAAAGACAAGACATACGACACAATACAAACTCTAATACTCCACGTACCATACACACAATAAGCACAATACACAAATGCCTAACAGACAAGACAAAATGCAACACAAAATACAGGAGACAACACGAGAAATGCAACACAATAAATACCAAACCATACAAGACAACACATACAACACAGACAACAGAAAAATGCAATCCAATACAAACTCCCATGCCAGAAAGTATGACAAATACGATACGATACATGCAGTGGAATGCAAAATACAACACAATACAACAATACACAAATACAACACTACTATACAATACATAAAATACATACACAATACAATACACAATACAAAACTACAGTACATACAGTACAATACGTACCATACAATACATACCACACCATACATACCACGCAACCTAAAACCACAGAATACACACTAAAATAAACAATATGATATAAAATGCAATACACAATACAAAATGCAATACAGAAGAAAACACAAAATACAGTACCATTGAATAAACAATAGAACACAAGACATAAAGTAACAAAAACACCACACGATACAACACAATAAATAACATATGTTACAATATCTGCATTTGGCAGGGTTGCCTCATGAGATGCGCTCGGCGGTCGCGGCTCCCGAGATGCGCTCTGCGGTCGTGGCTCCCGAGAAAGGCTCTGTGCCTGCACTACAGAAAATATACTACATACACCACAAAACAAAATGCGCTACAGAACAAAATACAATACGTGACATGCAATACATGAAAGGTAAAAAAGACCACACAATGCATACCAGAGAATAGCCTACAAAGGAAAACCCAATAAACACAATACAACACAGGCAATGCAAGGCACAGCATACGTGACATGCCTTAAAACAATATATTACATTCAATACAACAGCATCTAATACAACACGATACACCACGCAGAATGAAATACACGGCATAAAATGCCATACAAAGTGCAATACCTACAATGCCATACAAAGTGCAATACCTACAATGCAGTAGAAAACACAGTGCAATACATTCAATGCAAAACAGAATCCCATACATACAACAGGATAAATACAATACGATACATGCAATTCGATAAATACCATACCATACCATGCAATACTTAGAATACACAACACAATAAGAAATACAATACACAGCACAACACAAACTACAGTACACAATACAAAATAAGCTACAGACCAAAACAAGCTACAGTGCCAGAAAATATAGAGAATGCAATACATAGAATAAAGTACACGCAAGACAATGACTACAATACAATGTATACCGTAACATCCCATACAGGACAACGCAACCCATGCAACGCACACACGCAAGAGAATACAACAGATACAACACATACAATCTAGGACAATGCAAAACACAATATGCACGATACAATCCATACGAAACCCTACAATACAAACCATATCATACATTACAATACATACAATGCAATACGTATTGGACAATAAATATCATACAGGACACGAAATCCAATACGTGAAATGCAATACCAAAAACATGATACAAAATGCAATCCGCACAATGCGATACAAAGTGCAACACAAAGCATACAAACACAGAATACAACATCGAATACTAAATACAAACTGCAGTACAAAATACAACATGATACAAACAATGCAATACAAATGATCCAGTATGATAAATAACAACCCAGAAAATACAATAGGGTACATACAGTACGGTAAGTGTTATACCACACCGTACACACAGTACACAATGCAACAGAAACTGCACTACAATACTTACAATACAAAACACAATGCAAATTACAATAAATAAAATCCAATACATACAACACAAAATACAATACTAAGTAAAAAATACAAACTAATTCAAGCAATAAAATATTCTATCGCCCATCTGGTACACACAATAGGATGAATACCAAACCATTCCAACCACCCGACAATAATATATACATACCATACAAGAAACAGCATGCAATACACTGCATACACTGCACACAGTACAGTACAAAACCAACTACAACAATACAATACACACCATACAAGACAAACTACATTCCAATACAAAAAGCATTACATTACAAAATACATTACAATCCCTACAACCCACACAATCCGTACAATACAAGACGAAAGACATTAAAATACATGACAATACCAAACCCATTACAAACCATACAACACAATCCGTACGAGAAACAGCATGCCATACAATACATAAATACAAGAGAGAAAATACAATGCCAATAGAATACAAAATAAAACACATGCAATACACTACAAAATAGAACGCAATACATTCAAAAGACAATTGAAACTAGAGTACAGTACAAACAATACAATACATATAATAAAATACGACCAATACAACACGATACTTACAATACCCTAAGTGAAATAAATGTCATACCGTACTATACATACAGTACACAATACAAAACAAACTGCGGTACAATACAAAACAGACAATGCAAAATCCAAAGCAATACATACAACACTACACAAGACAAGCAGCACCATACAAGAAGTACCTTACATAAAATTCCGTGCTCGAAATTCAAGGCATAAAACACAATAGATAAAAAACAATACAGAAAATGCATACCACACCATACAATACATATCGCACCCTACATACCATGCAACATAAAACACAGAACGCACAGTGCAATAAAATACACAATACAATACGAAATACAATATACAATACAAAATGCAAGACCCTATAAAATACAAAATACAACCCACTAGAATACACAAGAGAATACAGGACATAAAAGAACAAAACTACCTCATGATGCAGAACAACAAATAACATCCGTTACAATACCTGCACTTGGCAGGGTTGGCTCCCAAGACAAGCACCCAAGTGCTGGCTCCCAAGCAGCACTCTGCAGTGTCGGCTCCCACGAAGAGCTCGGCGGTCGTGGCTCCCGAGAAAGGCTCTGTGCCTGCACTACAGAAAATATACTACATACACCACAAAACAAAATGCGCTACAGAACAAAATACAATACGTGACATGCAATACATGAAAGCTAAAAAAGACCACACAATGCATACCAGAGAATAGCCTACAAAGGAAAATCCAATAAACACAATACAACACAGGCAATGCAAGGCACAGCATACGTGACATGCCTTAAAACAATATATTACATTCAATACAACAGCATCTAATACAACACGATACACCACACAAAATGAAATACACGGCATAAAATGCCATACAAAGTGCAATACCTACAATGCCATACAAAGTGCAATACCTACAATGCCATACAAAGTGCAATACCTACAATGCAATAGAAAACACAGTGCAATACTTGAAATGCAAAACAGAATCCCATACATACAACAGGATAAATACAATACAATACATGCAATTCGATAAATACCATACCATACCATGCAATACTTAGAATACACAACACAATAAGAAATACAATACACAGCACAACACCAACTACAGTACACAATACAAACTAAGGTACGGTACAAAACAAGCTACAGTGCCAGACAATACAGAGAATGCAATATATAGAATAAAGTACACGCAAGACAATGACTACGATACAATATATACCGTAACATCCCATACAGGACAATGCAACCCATGCAACACACACACGCAAGAGAATACAACAGATACAACACATACAATCTAGGGGAATGCAAAACACAATATGCACGATACAATGCATACGAAACCCTACAATACAAACCATATCATACATTACAATACAAAATACATTACAGTACATACAACGCAATACGTGTTGTACAATAAATATCATACAGGACATGAAATCCAATACGTGAAATGCAATACCAAAAACATGATACAAAATGCAACCCGTACAATGCGATACAAAGTGCAACACAAAGCATACAAGCACAGAATACAACATCGAATACTAAATACAAACTGCAATACAAAAATACAACATGATACAAACAATGCAATACAAATGATCCAGTATGATAAATAACAACCCAGAAAATACAATAGGGTACATACAGTACGGTAAGTGTTATACCACACCAGACACACAGTACACAATGCAATAGAAACTGCACTACAATACTTACAATACAAAACACAATGCAAATTACAATAAATAAAATCCAATACATACAACACAAAATACAATACTAAGTAAAAAACACAAAATAATTCAAGCAATAAAATATTCTATCTCCCATCTGGTACACGCAATAGGATGAATACCAAACCATTCCAACCATCCCTACAATAATATATACATACCATACAAAAAACAGCATGCAATACACTGCATACACTACACACAGTACAGTACAAAACCAACTACAACAATACAACACACACCAGACAAGGCAAGACAAGAAATACATTACCATACACCACATGTACTAAACCAATACTATACGTACAATACATACGATAAAATACGACACGGAACATATGATACAATACATACGGTACACGACAATACATATGATACAAGATGATACACACGATACAATACATACAATACCACAGATTTCAAAACTGACCGTGCCATACATAGCATACATACAATACACTACACGTCATGCCTACAATTAAATACACACAATACAAACAATACGATAACTACCATACAGGAAAACACAACACATGCAATACCCACAAGGAAATGCAAGACAAAACACAATCTATCCAATCCAATACATACGGAAGCATACCATACAAAACGTACAATACAAGCCATGCCATACCTAAAATACCATACAACATACATTACAATACATGCTGCATTACAAGACAAACTACATTCCAATACAAAAAGCATCCCAATACAAAATACATTACAAGCCCTACAACCCACACAATCCGTACAATACAAGACGAAAGACATTAAAATACATGACAATACCAAACCCATTACAAACCATACAACACAATCCGTACGAGAAACAGCATGCCATACAATACATAAATACAAGAGAGAAAATACAATGCCAATAGAATACAAAATAAAACACATGCAATACACTACAAAATAGAACGCAATACATTCAAAAGACAACGCAAACTAGAGTACAGTACAAACAATACATATAAGAAAATACGACCAATACAACACGATACTTACAATACCCTAAGTGAAATAAATGTCATACCGTACTATACATACAGTACACAATACAAAACAAACTGCAGTACAATACAAAACAGACAATGCAAAATCCAAAGCAATACATACAACACTACACAAGACAAGCAGCACCATACAAAAAGTACCTTACATAAAATTCCGTACTCGAAATACAAGGCATAAAACACAATAGATAAAAAACAATACAGAAAATGCATACCACACCATACAATACATATCGCACCCTACATACCATGCAACATAACACACAGAACACACAGTGCAATAAAATACACAATGCAATACGAAATACAATATACAATAGAAAATGCAAGACCCTATAAAACACAAAATACAACCCACCTAGAATACACAAGAGAATACAGGACATAAAAGAACAAAACTACCTCATGATGCAGAACAACAAATAACATCCGTTACAATACCTGCACTTGGCAGGGTTGGCTCCCAAGACAAGCACCCAAGTGCTGGCTCCCAAGCAGCACTCTGCAGTGTCGGCTCCCACGAAGAGCTCGGCGGTCGTGGCTCCCGAGAAAGGCTCTGTGCCTGCACTACAGAAAATATACTACATACACCACAAAACAAAATGCGCTACAGAACAAAATACAATACGTGACATGCAATACATGAAAGCTAAAAAAGACCACACAATGCATACCAGAGAATAGCCTACAAAGGAAAATCCAATAAACACAATACAACACAGGCAATGCAAGGCACACCATACGTGACGTGCCTTAAAACAGTATATTACATTCAATACAATAGCATCAATTAAACACGATACACCACACAAAATGAAATACACGGCATAAAATGCCATACAAAGTGCAGTACCTACAATGCCATACTAAGTGCAATACCTACAATGCCATACAAAGTGCAATACCTACAATGCAGTAGAAAACACAGTGCAATACTTCAAATGCAAAACAGAATCCCATACATACAACAGGATAAATACAATACGAAACATGCAATTCGATAAATACCATACCATACCATGCAATACTTAGAATACACAACACAATAAGAAATACAATACACAGCACAACACCAACTACAGTACACAATACAAACTAAGGTACGGTACAAAACAAACTGCAGTACAATACAATACGTAGAGTGCAATACACAGAACAGAATAAAATACATACAAGACAATGTATACAATAAATAACGTACCATATAGCACAACGCAACACACGCAAGACAATACAACACATACAATGTAATACAATACAAAATACAACATGTACAATACAAAACATACCACAGAATAAATACCATACATGGAACCACAACACATGCAACACCTGGAAGACAAAGACGACAAAATACGATACAGACAAAACAACACATCCGATACGTGCCACACAAAACATACAAACCACTCGATACAAACCCTACAATACAAACAACGTAATACAACACAGTACAAGCTGCATGACAATACAGACAATACAATAAAACACAATACATACTGTACAAGAAATACCGTACCATACATGAAATACCACACAAAAACCAGAACACGGTAAATGAAATATGGTGCGTAGAACACAGTACATAAAATGCAATATGACTTATAATACGCTACAATACAATATACAATTCCATACAACACCATACATACCATACAATACTATAGATACCGTACAATACATACCACACTTACAGTACATACCACAGAACACATGCCAAACAATACCGTACATGCCAAACAATACATACCATACATAAATGCCCTACCTACCATACCATTCCCTAAACGCCATACCCTAAACACCATACTCTAAATACCACACCATACCCTAAACACTGTACAATAGCGTACTATACACACAATAGGTACCGTATGTACCGCATGATGCCAAATACACCTTACCATAAAAAACAAAACAGCATTCATACCATACCACACAGACGGTAAACGCAATGCAAAAGGCAACACAACGCAAAATGTAAAGCAACGCATACAACACAGTACCATAGCATAACCCATACCATACCCAATGCCGTCCCATACACACAATACAAAAAACCATAACCATACATGCAATACAAAATACGTTACCGTACCTGCCGTATCTACAAACCATGCCATAGAAACCACGCCTTACAGAAAATACATACGATACCAACTATACCATCCACAGAGGACATACCATACAACCCATACCATACGATCACACCAAAACACGTAATACCAATACAATACAGTACACAACACAAAACGGAGACTAAATACAACACAATACAACACAATACATACAGTACCTCACAGGACCGGCAAGGGAAGAAATACTATACCATGCAACACAAAACACTACACAAGATACAACACGTGCAACGCATGACAAACACTACCGTACAAAAAATACAATCCAATACAAAGCACAATACGTACCGTACAGCCTATAGCCCTCCAGCCAAGACCTCCACTTGTGGGACTCATTCCACCAAGGCTCGCAAACACCAATGAATCCACAAGAGAACAGAAGACATGTCGTACGTACTCTTGTACAAAAGAGCGTCCGATACTGCAGCGCAATACAAAACAAGCTAAAGTACAATACCAGCCATGCAACACATGAGTTAAGAAGCCACGAACGCAATGCAATACAGTACTATCCCATCCATGCAACACGACACACGCACCACCGCGCAGCAGCGTTGCGACCTCAGGAGCACCCACCTGAAAGAGCAGGAGCGGGCCACGGTCCGAAGGCCGCACTAAGCTCGTCAGCCGGCTGGCGACGTCCCTGCTTCGGGCCCCAGGGAGGCAGCACGCTTCCCTGAAAAGAGGCTCCGGTCTGCACAGGGGTGCCTCCCTCCCGCCCCGGCGGCAGTCACCGATGACCATAACTCGCCCTTCCCTTCTTTCTTCTCGGCGCTGCTCTTAATGCAGCTCTCGAGGCGCGGGCTTGGTCGCTCTGACCTGGGCCAGAGTGCTGGCACAGCTTCCTCCCCTTCTGCCTCCTGACGCGCTTCCTCTACCACACCCAGGGCCTCCTCCCGATTCCCTCAAGGGATCCCAGAGGCTGAGGAGGGCCTCCTCTTCCAGCTCCGTGCAGTAACCTGCTGCCACCCCTCCCTACCCCTCCCTTGGGCCTTCCTCCCGGCACAAAAACGGATCCGGGGCCTGCCCCGCTGCTCGAGGCCACGCTGAGCCGGCTGCTGCGGACCAGAGGCGGCAGAGCACAGCTCCCTTGCTCCATCTCCCCCTCGGACGCTCCTCAGCCCGCCCGCCTCCTCCTGCAGCTCGGCCACCGGGCAGAGCCCTGCCGCCACCTGGGCGCACCCCCCACAGGCTCGCTTGCTGTCGCCCTCCACCCCCAGCAGCAGCCCCGCGCGCACCCCACAGCCTGACACCTGGGCGGGCGGTCGCCTGCTGGGACAGGCGCTCTGGCAGTGTGGCTGCAGGGGCTCTGCCGGGCGCCGGCAGCGCCGGGGAAGCGGCTTTCTGCCCGCTGCCGCGCGCCGCCGCGCCCGGTGGCATCAACCGCCTCGGTTGTTTCGGCCCGCTTCAATCTCCCGCGCGGCCGGGCGCAGGCGCCGTCCGTTGCTGGCGCGTCCAATCAGCGGGCCGGGCCCCGCGGCTCGGGGCCCGCCCCCTGCTGCGGCCTCGGCTCTTCGGCCTGGGGGAGGCCTCGCGCGGCCCGCGCCGCCGCTGCCGGGCCCCGCCGCCGCCCTCCGCCGCTGCCGCCCTCCGCCGCCGCTGCCGGGCCCCGCCGCCGCCCTCCCCCGCCGCTGCCGGGTTCCGCCGCCGCCCTCCGCCGCCGCTGCCGGGCCCCGCCGCCGCCCTCCGCCGCTGCCGGGCCCCGCCGCCGCCCTCCGCCGCCGCTGCCGGGCCCCGCCGCCGCTGCCGGGCCCCGCCGCCGCCCTCCGCCGCCGCTGCCGGGCCCCGTAAGGCGAAGAAGGGCCCTGCTGAGCCGGAGACGTATATACCATACAGTGTATACCATATAGTACCATACCATACAGAACGCAGTACAGGCAATAACATAGAATTCATACCACACCATACAGTACACTACATACCATACCATACCATACCGTACCGTACCGTACCATACCATACCATAGAATGCATACCATCCAATTCAAGACATAAAATACCATACACCACATACACATAGAATTTATACTCTATCTATATCTATTTCACACGCATTACAAAAAATAGATTTAATACTTTAACATACCATGCAATACATGCAATACAACAAATACCGTAGAATAACTACCATACCATAGAATAACTACCATGCCATACAACACGTACAATGTAAAAACCCCATATCATACAGGAGACACCATATGATACAAAACATACTGTGCCATGCCGTACCGTACCATCCCATCCCATCCTGTACATTAAATACCATACCATACCAAACAGGCAAGACGCAATGCAATAGAAAATGCAATAGACAAGAAAATGCAATGGAATATAAAGTACAAAACAACGTTTACAGTACGATACGCAGGTGCCTTATAATACAATGCAACACGTACAACACATACCGTAGGATACATACATACTCTAAAAGACATACAATACTGTAGAATGCCATGTACAAAATACAATAGAGTACACTACAAAATGCAATCGAATACAAAATACAAAGGAGAATACAATACACACAGGAGAATACAGAACAATTCCTGCAATACAATAGAAAACCTACCAGATCCTGCCATACAATCCTTACCATACCATGCCTTATCATTCAATACAAAATACAATACAATAAATACAAAAAATACAATGCAAAAATTACAACACATGCATTATAACATTCCAATACAACACATACAGTACAATACGTACGATGCAATAAATGCGTACAAGTCAATAAATACCATCCCGTACACTATATAAAATACAAACCACAAAACAATATATGCAATAAAGGGAAGACAATACAGACACTACAATAAATAGAATAGATACAGTAGAACACAATGCATACAATGCATAAAATATATAAGATACATACCAAATGTACAATACGTACAATGCACACAATACAGAAAACACAACACGTGTAGTACAGTCTATGCAATACCCTACAAACGATCCAATAAAGAGCATGCAATACATACCATACCATACAATATGTGCAGCACGTATGATGCCATACAATGCATAGAAAAGCTTAGCATATCGTACAGCACCATACCACTGAAAATACAACGCACAAGCGCAATAAAATACACACAATACAACACAATACCTCCCATACAAAACAGTAGGATACAAGACATACATGTCGTACAATACATGCCACACCATCCTATAAATAGTATACCATACTACACACTGCATACACTTTATGTAAATACAATACATAGTACTAATACAATGTACAAAATACATGCAATAAGGACCATACCATACCATGGAATACATACCGAGCTGTATAATAAACACTATACGATACACACCATACCATAAAATACAAGCAATGCCCAAAAAGGCAATAAACACAAAGACAATACAAACAGTACATACCATACCCTACAACACAACGCATACAATCCATACACTACAACACCATGCAAAATACAGTACAAAATACAACCTATCGCATACAATGCACACAAGACAATGCAATACAAACTACCATATGAAATACAATACAATACAAAGACAGTACAAAAACCATTACTCTAGAAAATACAATACAATACGAGATACAACACAAAACACATTCCATACAATGCAGACAATACAATACACACAATACAGGTACATAAATTACAATACATACCATATACCATACGGACAATCGACAGTACAATACAAAATCCAACACACAATACAAATCAAACTGGAGCACAAAACAATTCTTACAATACAATACATACAACACGATACATACAATACAAACCGTACCGTACCGGACCATACATTGCAATACGATACATGCATTTGATACAACACGCCATACGTACGATACATACCATGCAATAAAGACAATACCATACAATATAGACAATACCATACAATCCATACCATACCGTACAATACACAGAATGCACGATACACTACAATATGCAATACAATACACGGTACAAACTACAATACAAACCATAATATATGTGTAATATGTGTATATTTGAGAACAGCTTGTGATTTTATAGCTGTAGATGATGTAGTTATAGATACTAGGAATCACTCAAATTTTTGTGTTTGTAATTTCACTAGAATTACAGGATGTGATTTCTCTTATTTGGCCCCAGTCACATCTCACCAGCTTTTGCAATCTAATTATACCTTAATTCAGGGACTGTTGCCTACACCCGTTGGAATGAATCTCACTTTAGTGAAACAATTGCTACAACACCAAGATTTAATCAAAATTTTGAAAAAGGTCAGGGAAAAGGGACAAAGAACTTTAATAACTGTACACCGCAATGTGAAAGAGATACATCGTGGTTTAGAGAGGGTGGAAAAGGATGCGGAACATAAATGGTGGGACACTCTTTTCGGATGGTCACCTACTGCTACAGGCATCCTAAATAAGTTATGCCACCCTATTGTTGTTCTCCTGATATTGATCCTAATCAGCATTGTTCTATCAGTCATATTATATATTATAAATTGGAGGATGATGAATCGATTAACTCATTTGACATCTGTACTTGAAGCACATAATATGCTTCACTGATTCAAAATGAAAGTATTGAAATAATTTTCAAAACTTTCAAAGGGGGGAACTGTTGCAAATATTCTGATTTTTTTTTAATCCAAATATGATTATATATATAGAGAAAAGGTTAAATTTAATTAATAAATAAATAAGTTAGGATTGTTAAGTTAGAAACAAGAACCATAGGAACCTCACCAGGGTGTCGCCGTTCCCTACTGAGGAACTAACAGTAACGAGATGGAACGATGAAGAATTGAATAGAAAAGTCTTGTTGGAGTGCTGTGACAGTGTGACCTGATATGCACCAGTGATGCTGCTTGGAAAATTCCTTACCCTTCCCATCTTGATTCCAATATTAAGAATGCCAATCAATAGATATTAATAGAAGTAACCATTGATTATTCCTAAGTCTGGATATTGATAGAAAAGTATAATCTAGAGAGCGATTAATAAAGATTAAATTATATCTATATTCTGTATAAGGCTAACTAGGTATGATCTGTCTCTGATTTAATCATAAACTAGCTATGAACAATGTAGCATTGTGAAGAGGTAGAATTTGCTTGTCAAGAGAATGATAAGTTGTAGGCCTGGTCAGTAAACCCGGGAAAACTTAAGAAGATTCCAAGAATGGGATTTTGCAACCAACCTGAGCATGCGCAAAGATTGGGTTCAACTAAAGGACACCATGAGGAAGACTGTGGACGACCACCAGAGGACCTTAGACGACCACCTGTGTACCTGAAGGCGCATGCGTCACGAGCGTTTACATATATTAATGAGTTCTCGGAAATTGTATGAATATGTTAATTGTTTCTTGGAAAGATGATGACTATGTATATTTTGATTGTCTATAACTTTTGCAGCGGAGAAACTAAGCACGCACACTAGGTGGAGCGATCCCCTGTGCGTCCAGCGCTGCAATAAAGAAGAGCCTGCTCACCTACGTACATTGTGTAGATGAGTTTTTATATTACAGATTTGTAACAATACCATACAATAAAAGGTCTACAATACAAAAAATTCAATACATACAATACCATAGGTTCAAGAAAATAGAATAAGTGCAATATAAAAGACAGTACAACACAAAATAGAATACAACAGGAAATACAACGTAATACATAGAATACAACACACAGAATACATTACATACCATACCATGCAACAGGTACAATAAAATACCATACAGTATATACCATGCAGTTCCATACCATATGAAATGCAGTACACAGAATAAAATACAGCTCGTACCATACCGTACCGTACCGTACCATAACATACCATTCCTACACTGCAGTACATAGAATGAATCCTGTATCTAAAATGCACACAATGCAATAAATACATTTAATATTATAACAAAGCATGCAATACATACACTAAATACCATACGATAACTACCATAACATACAATATATACCATGCCATACAATACGTGCAATGTTAAAAAAACACACACTACATCATGCCACACAATACAAACCATACCATACCATACCATACCATACCATACCATACCATACCATACCATACCATACCATACCACACCACACAATACATGCAATACATACAGTGCAATAAATACCGTACCATACCAAACAGACAAGGTGCAATGCAATAGAAAATGCTATACACAAGAAAATGCAATAGAATATAAAGTACAATACAATACTTACAGTACGATACGCAGGTGCCTTAAAATACAATGCAACACGTACAACACATACAATAGGATACATACAATACCATACATACTCTAAAAGACATACCATACAATACCGTAGCATGCCATACACACAATACAATAGAGTACAATACAAAATGCAGTGGAATACAAAATACAAAGGAGAATACAATACACCCAGGAGAATACAATACAATTCATGCCATACAATACTAAAACTACCAGACCCTGCCATACAATCCATACCATACCATGCCACATCAATGAATACAAAATACAATACAGTAAGTACAATACAATAAATACAAAAAATACAACATTACAACACATGCAATACAACATTACAATACAACACATACAGTACAATACATACAATGCAATAAACATGTACAAGACAATAAATACCCTCCTGTACACTATATATATACTACACGCAATACAATACATACCATACGATGCAAAATACAATATAAATTATATAGATGATACATTAACTGTGATACATCCAATATGATACATCCAATGCGATACATAGCGTCTGTATCAGACCAGACAATAAAATACGTACAAGAAACACTTTACCAGAAAAGAGACACCAAACATACAATACGTATAAAACAACGCAATGCAAAATACAATTAAAAAGACAATACGTACAAGACAATGCGTACTATACCATACATCTACTACCATGGAATACAAACAACAGAATACAAACCAGAAAATACAATCTGTAAAATACATTTTAAAAACCCAATAAAAATAGAGTATACTACAAAATACAGGAAATACAATAAAATACAATAACATATCTCCTGTAATGTACAATGCCGTACACACTACACAAGACATACTAGACCATACAAACAGCGCAATACATACAATATAAAATACAGTCCAAAGCACAGTACAAAATACAGTCTATATAAAAAATGCAATACCTACAAAAGACAATACGTACCTTACATACAGTACGATACATAGAAGACAATATGATACACACAAGGCAATCAATACCAAACCGTACTGACTACAATACAAAACACAACAGAAAACAAGCCACAGTACAATGCAAGACACAGAATACAATGCATACCTTACCGTACAATACACACCATACCATAGAATACAGACCATACCATACAGTGCAATGCACGTTACGATACAACACATACAACACACGTACAAACCATGCAACACATACGACGCATGCCATACAGCACACGGCATACAATACACACAATACACACAGTATACAAGAAAATACAATACAAAGTACAATACAACATACGTTGGAATGCACAGTACAACACAAAACACAATACACTCTAGAGGACATGCAGTCACTACCATAACATACAATACACTACAAAGAATACAATAAATACCAAACCATGCAAACCAACGCAACGCATACAACACATACAATATAGACACAATGCGACCCAGACAATACCGTAGGTACCCTGCCCTACAATGCAAACCACAAAACAATATCTACAATACAATAAGGGGAATAAGACAATACAATAAATAGAATAGGTACACTCCAACACAATGCATACAACACGTACAATGCATAAAACACATGCTACATGTGCAATACGGCCAATGCGTACAATACAGAAAACACAACGCGTGTAGTTCAATCTATGCCATACCCTACAAACGATCCAATAAAGAGCGTGCAATACATACCATACTATACAATATGTGCAGCACGTATGATGCCATACAATGCATAGAAAAGCTTAGCCTATCGTACAGCACCATACCACTGAAAATACAACGCACAAGCGCAATAAAATACACACAATACAACACAATACCTCCCATACAAAACAAGCAATACCGAAAACAGCAATACAAGACAATACAGTAGGATACAAGACATACATGTCGTACAATACATGCCACACCATCCTATAAATACTACACCATACTACACACTACATACAATTTATGTAAATACAATATATAGTACTAATACAATGTACAAAATACATGCAATAAGGACCATACCATACCATGGAATACATACAGAGCTGTATAATAAACACTATACGATACACACCATACCATAAAATACAAGCAATGCCCAAAAAGGCAATAAACACATATACAGTACAAACAGTACATACCATACCCTACAACACAACGCATACAATCCATACACTACAACGCCATACAAAATACAGTACAAAATACAACCTATCGCATACAATGCACACAAGACAATGCAATACAAACTACCGTACGAAATACAATACAATACAAAGACAGTACAAAAAGCATTACTCTAGAAAATACAATATAATACATACAATACGAGATACAACACAAAACACATTCCATACAATGCAGACAATACAATACACACAATACAGGTACATAAATTACAATACATACCATATACCATACGGACAATCGACAGTACAATACAAAATCCAACACACAATACAAATCAAACTGGAGCACAAAACAATTCTTACAATACAATACATACAACACGACACATACAATACAAACCGTACCGGACCATACCACACATTGCAATACGATACATGCATTTGATACAACACGCCATACGTACGATACAGACCATGCAATAAAGACAATACCATACAATATAGACAATACCATACAATCCATACCATACCGTACAATACACAGAATGCACAATACACTGCAATATGCAATAGAATACACAGTACAAAATACAATACACACCATAATACAATACAATACAATAATATTTAGAAATCCTAAAATAAGAAAATACCATACGATGTAATACAATGCAAAAAACCCAAGAACATCTTAAGATACAGTGCAACACATACAATAGCATAAATACCATACGGTACAATAAAACACAACACATACAGTACATAGATTACAATGTAATCCAAAACACGCTACAAGAAATAAAATGCAATGCAACACCTACAATATATACATTGGAATGCAATGCAATATATACAAAACCGTAAATACCATAGAACACAACAGATACAAAATACAATGCAATACAAAATACCATAAAAAATCAATATATGCTCTACAATAAAAGACACAATGCATATAGGACAGGCCATACCATACCATACGATAAAATAGATATAGTACAAGACATAGAATTAATACAATGTATAAAACTCATACAATACATATAATTAATCCAACATGTAAAATAGATAAAATACCATAAATACAAGAATTAGCATACCATTCCATGAAATGCATACAATACAATAGAATAAATACCATACGATACCGTACCATACAATACAATGCAGTAGAGTACGTGGAAGGCCTGAACCATTCCCACGCCTCTTTTTCATGTCGATGCCCCATGCCTCTCAGTGCCTTAAAAAGAGACATTTGGACAATGCCCTTCGTAATGGGCTTCAACTGCTGGTCAGCCCTGGAGAGATCAGGCAGCTGGACTGCGCGATTGTTGTAGGTCCCTCCCAACTAGAAATAAACTATCCTATCCTATCTGTATCCTATGCTATCCTATCCTATGCTATCCTACCCTATGCTACCCTATCCTATGCTATCCTTTCCTGTCCTATGCTATCCTATGCTATGCTGTGCTATGTTATGCTATGCTAAGCTGTGCTAAATAAATGTGGAAGCTGCTGAACCAAATGAAACCAGAAAGTCAAAACCTTCTGGAAGCTGTTACACCTTTGGAAAACTGTGCTGTATTGCCCACGTGCAACGCTTGCTCTTGCAGGACGCCAGCGAGCATCCCTTCACGGGCGTGTGACAGTTGTGCTCTGGGTTGTGGCCACTCAGGTCTTGAAGACCTGCAGGCTCAGGGATCCCACAACCTCTCTGGACAACCCACTCCAGTGCTCCACGATCCTCACAGGGATTTTGGTTTTTCTTCCTTCTCTGCAGCCTGAACCTCTCTAGTTTCAGGAGGTGCCACCGTCTCCGCCCCTCCCATCAGGCAGTGCTGGGAAGAACCTGTCCCCATCCCCTTCCCCATAGGCACTGGGGTGTGCTGTGAGGTGCCCCGGTGCCTTCTCTGCTCCATGCTGAACCAGCCCCAGACCCACAGACCCTCCTTGCCTCCCCTGAGCCCCTCTGCTCTATCAACCTGTCTCCGGGACCCCAAAGAGGACGTAGTGCCTACATGAGGCCTGATGGGTGCTGAGCAGAGGGGATGGCTCATCCTTGTGCCTTCTGCTAGGGGAGAGAGGCAGCAGAAGTCCTGCCAGAGCGAGCCAAGTGCTGCCTATGAGGCCGCGTGGGAGGAAGCAGGGGAGCCCCGAGGGCTGGCCAGCAATGCTGGAGAGTGGGGAGAGGCTGTGGGACTTTGTCCTGCAGCCTCCCAGGGAGGCACGAGGTGCTACCGAGTGAAGCCTCTTGCCATATGTGCCTGGAGATGTCTGCCATGGCGAGAGCGACCTGACGGAGCCCTGGGAAGACACGGACGAGGCCTCAGTGACTGGCATGAAACAGCGATGCCGAACACAAGCCAAGAGATGGGGGGATGGAGTGGGCACTGGCTCTGCGGTAACCCCAGACGCGTGTGCTGGGGCTGCAGCGCTGCCGGGGCGAGCGCCGTGGGCGAGGACGGCCAGTTGTGATGCCCCTGCGCGATGGCTTCTGATGTCAGGGAGTCCCTGAGCGACGGGTTCTGTTGTCACCAAGGGATGGACGGAGACTTCTCTGAGCAAGAGGCTCTAATGTCACCTGGCGCTGGACTGTGACGTCCCCAAGCCACGGAATGTGACCAGGAATCCAAGGCTCACCCTGCTCACCCTGGTGCCAGCACTCCAGCTGAGCAGTCGGCGAGGTGTGGGGTGTTGAGCAAGGCCTTGGTGCTGGTGTCGTGCTCGGGGAGTTGCTCCTTGCAGCTCTCAGTACCCGACCCCAGAGCCTTCAAAGGATTTTCCCCGGCCCTGCCAGGTGGAGGCAGCCGGGGCACCCAGGAGGCGCGCTCGCAGCAGCAGCGGTGAGCTGGGTGGGGAAACTTCACCCTGGGGAGCTGGGAGGGTTTCCTTCAGGAGGGACCTGGGCATTTCTTCCACCCCTCCCCAAGCCGGCCAGTGACCGTGGCCTCTCTTCCTTTTCTTGCATGATACCCGCTGCTGCAGCCCTCGTGAGAGGGAGCGACTCGTCATCGTCGGCTCCCCCCAGCCCACCGCAGCGAGTGGAGAGCATGGCCACGGAGCTGGACGACCGCTGTCCCATCTGCCTGGACAGCTGGGAGGAGGCCAGCTTTGTGATGCCATGCCTCCACCGCTTCTGCTACCCGTGCATCCTGCGGTGGGCTGAGAGCAAGCCCGAGTGCCCCCTCTGCAAGAGGAAGATCCTCTCCATCCTGCACTCGGTGCGGGCGGACGATGACTACCTGGAGCACGTCGTCACACCATCCGTGCCATCTTCCGTCATCGTCCGCCAGGCGGGAGGAGCTCCCAGCCGCCCAGCCACCCACAACCTCCATCAACCCAGAGCACCCCAACGGTGGGCTGCAGAAGGGGTGCTCAGGGGTGCTGTGGGCGGCCTCCAGCCCCCAAACTGGATGAACCATTTCCAGAGCAACCCAACGCTCCTCCAGACCCTGCAGTCCTGGGTCCGTCAGGAGACGGAGGAGATCTTTGGCAACGGGGTGTTGGAGGCAGCCGTGCTGGAGGGCACTGCCACGGGCATCCAGAGCAACGTCGGGAGAGAGCTGCGACGGCGCAGCAGGGAGGCCCGTCATCTGCGGGGCGGGCAGGACGCCCGTGCTGCCGTGGGGCAGGAGGGCAGCCCCACGCGTGCCTCAGGCCCTGCTGCCTCCCCAGGAGGGTCTCTTGCCCCCAGCCCAGCCCCCTCCACCAGCCCGGCAAGATCCAGCACGGACGAGCTCCCCGGCACCTCATCTGCTGCCATTGGTGGGGGTCCCGGCAGCCACTTCTCTGCTCCCATTGCCACCCCTGCAGAGCAAGAAGAGCCCCCAGAGGAGGCAGGGGAGGCTGTGCCCGGGCCCTCCACTTCCAGCCAGGGCACTGAACGCTCCCTTGGGGGGCCACAGCGACCCCCAAAGAGGAGGGCCAGCAGCACCGAGGCCTCTCCAGCCAACAAGAGGCCAGCACCGCGTCGGTGACCCTGCAGAGTGCCTCGGGGGACAGCCAAACCAGGACTGGGCCATCAGCTGGGGCATGCGCCAGCCATCAAGGGCTCCCAGCCCCCCAAATCCAATTATCCAAATCAAGTAAATGCAGGAAAAAGTTGCAGTGTTACTAACAGGACAGGTGGCGTTGCTATCCTCACCCTTTTACCATCAAAGTTCTTGAACCTGCATTATCAATACCAGCTACAGAATCGGCTGGGACCTGCCCACGGGTACTCTCTGTATTGCATGTGTTGTCTTCTAGGGTATGGTACGTATTCTACATCTTGTATGAATAGTAGGTATTATATTGTACATTGGTTTGTATTGCATGTTGTATTGTACGTACCATATTGTAGGTATTGGACTGCAGTTTATGTAATGCATTGTATTGTAAGTATCGCATTTTAGACCTTCTATTGCATTCTATTGTTTATTGTAGTTTCTGTATTTTATTGTATGCATTGCTGTATGTCTACATTGCTCCATGTACTGTATGAAGCGTATTGAATGCAATACGCTTTTACTCATGCCGTTCAGAATTCTTGAGGGGGTCCTCAGGGGTCTCGGGGGGGCGTTTGCTTGTGTCCGCTACTTAAACTTGCTTCTTGCGCCTGCGCGGTTCTTTCTCATCTCATTATGCTCAGTCCTGGCCTTGAGAACCAGCTCTTCACCAGTTTTTGTCTTTAAGCTCCTCTTTCCCTGCACCCAGCACCTACAGTCCCGGGCTACTTCGGCAATTGCCCACATTGCGTCTGTCAAGAGCGTCAGCTAACTACCAAATTATTTCAAAACATGGTCCCTCTGTTATCAGTATGCAATCTCTCGTGCGTATTGTATTCCGCACTGTACGCATGGCATTGTGTGTATCGTATTGTACGTAATGGATGTGGTGTCCAGTGTGGTATTTGCTGTACTGTATTGTAACGTCTTCTCTTGTAACGTAACGCATGGGGCATCGACATGAAAAAGAGGCGTGGGAATGGTTCATACAGGTCTTCCGCGTACTCTACTGCATTGTATTGTATGGTACGGTTTTTTATGGTATTTATTCTATTGTATTGTATGCATTTCATGGAATGGCATGCTAATTCTTGTATTTATGGTATTTTATCTATTTTACGTGTTGGATTAATTATATGTATTGTATGAGTTTTATACATTGTATTAATTCTATGTCTTGTACTATATCTATTTTATCGTATGGTATGGTATGGACTGTCCTATATGCATTGTGTCTTTTATTGTAGAGCATATATTGAATTTTTATGGTATTTTGTATTGCATTGTATTTTGTATCTGTTGTGTTCTATGGTATTTACGGTTTTGTATATATTGCATTGCATTCCAATGTATATACTGTAGGTGTTGCAATGCATTTTATTTCTTGTAGCGTGTTTTGGATTACATTGTAATCTATGTACTGTATGTGTTGTGTTTTATTGTACCGTATGGTATTTATGCTATTGTATGTGTTGCACTGTATCTTAAGATGTTCTTGGGTTTTTTGCATTGTATGACATTGTATGGTATTTTCTTATTTTAGGATTTCTAAATATTATTGTATTGTATTGTATTATGGTGTGTATTGTATTTTGTACAGTGTATTGTATTGCATATTGCAGTGTATTGTGCATTCTGTGTATTGTACGGTATGGTATGGATTGTATGGTATTGTCTATATTGTATGGTATTGTCTTTATTGCATGGTATGTATCGTACGTATGGCGTGTTGTATCAAATGCATGTATTGTATTGCAATGTGTGGTATGGTCCAGTACGGTTTGTATTGTATGTATCGTGTTGTATGTATTGTATTGTAAGAATTGTTTTGTGCTCCAGTTTGATTTGTATTGTGTGTTGGATTTTGTATTGTACTGTTGATTGTCCGTATGGTATATGGTATGTATTGTAATTTATGTACCTGTATTGTGTGTATTGTATTGTCTGCATTGTATGGAATGTGTTTTGTGTTGTATCTCGTATTGTATGTATTATATTGTATTTTCTAGAGTAATGCTTTTTGTACTGTCTTTGTATTGTATTGTATTTCGTACGGTAGTTTGTATTGCATTGTCTTGTGTGCATTGTATGTGATAGGTTGTATTTTGTACTGTATTTTGTATGGTGTTGTAGTGTATGGATTGTATGCGTTGTGTTGTAGGGTATGGTATGTACTGTTTGTACTGTATATGTGTTTATTGCCTTTTTGGGCATTGCTTGTATTTTATGGTATGGTGTGTATCGTATAGTGTTTATTATACAGCTCGGTATGTATTCCATGGTATGGTATGGTCCTTATTGCATGTATTTTGTACATTGTATTAGTACTATATATTGTATTTACATAAATTGTATGTAGTGTGTAGTATGGTATAGTATTTATAGGATGGTGTGGCATGTATTGTACGACATGTATGTCTTGTATCCTACTGTATTGTCTTGTATTGCTGTTTTCGGTATTGCTTGTTTTGTATGGGAGGTATTGTGTTGTATTGTGTGTATTTTATTGCGCTTGTGCGTTGTATTTTCAGTGGTATGGTGCTGTACGATAGGCTAAGCTTTTCTATGCATTGTATGGCATCATACGTGCTGCACATATTGTATGGTATGGTATGTATTGCACGCTCTTTATTGGATCGTTTGTAGGGTATTGCATAGATTGAACTATACGTGTTGTGTTTTCTGTATTGTACGCATTGGCCGTATTGCACATGTAGCATGTGTTTTATGTATTGTACGTGTTGTATGCATTGTGTTGGAGTGTACCTATTCTATTTATTGTATTGTCTTATTCCCCTTATTGTATTGTAGATATTGTTTTGTGGTTTGCATTGTAGGGCAGGGTACCTACGGTATTGTCTGGGTTGCATTGTGTCTATATTGTATGTGTTGTATGTGTTGCGTTGGTTTGCATGGTTTGGTATTTATTGTATTCTTTGTAGTGTATTGTATGTTATGGTAGTGACTGCATGTCCTCTAGAGTGTATTGTGTTTTGTGTTGTACTGTGCATTCCAACGTATGTTGTATTGTACTTTGTATTGTATTTTCTTGTATACTGTGTGTATTGTGTGTATTGTATGCCGTGTGCTGTATGGCATGCGTCGTATGTGTTGCATGGTTTGTACGTGTGTTGTATGTGTTGTATCGTAACGTGCATTGCACTGTATGGTATGGTCTGTATTCTATGGTATGGTGTGTATTGTACGGTAAGGTATGCATTGTATTCTGTGTCTTGCATTGTACTGTGGCTTGTTTTCTGTTGTGTTTTGTATTGTACTCAGTACGGTTTGGTATTGATTGCCTTGTGTGTATCATATTGTCTTCTATGTATCATACTGTATGTAAGGTACGTATTGTCTTTTGTAGGTATTGCATTTTTTATATAGACTGTAGTTTGTACTGTGCTTTGGACTGTATTTTATATTGTATGTATTGCGCTGTTTGTATGGTCTAGTATGTCTTGTGTAATGTGTACGGCATTGTACATTACAGGAGATATGTTATTGTATTTTATTGTATTTCCTGTATTTTGTAGTATACTCTATTTTTATTGGGTTTTTAAAATGTATTTTACAGATTGTATTTTCTGGTTTGTATTCTGTTGTTTGTATTCCATGGTAGTAGATGTATGGTATAGTACGCATTGTCTTGTACGTATTGTCTTTTTAATTGTATTTTGCATTGCGTTGTTTTATACGTATTGTATGTTTGGTGTCTCTTTTCTGGTAAAGTGTTTCTTGTACGTATTTTATTGTCTGGTCTGATACAGACGCTATGTATCGCATTGGATGTATCATATTGGATGTATCACAGTTAATGTATCATCTATATAATTTATATTGTATTTTGCATCGTATGGTATGTATTGTATTGCGTGTAGTATATATATAGTGTACAGGAGGGTATTTATTGTCTTGTACATGTTTATTGCATTGTATGTATTGTACTGTATGTGTTGTATTGTAATGTTGTATTGCATGTGTTGTAATGTTGTATTTTTTGTATTTATTGTATTGTACTTACTGTATTGTATTTTGTATTGATTGATGTGGCATGGTATGGTATGGATTGTATGGCAGGGTCTGGTAGTTTTAGTATTGTATGGCATGAATTGTATTGTATTCTCCTGGGTGTATTGTATTCTCCTTTGTATTTTGTATTCCACTGCATTTTGTATTGTACTCTATTGTATTGTGTGTATGGCATGCTACGGTATTGTATGGTATGTCTTTTAGAGTATGTATGGTATTGTATGTATCCTATTGTATGTGTTGTACGTGTTGCATTGTATTTTAAGGCACCTGCGTATCGTACTGTAAGTATTGTATTGTACTTTATATTCTATTGCATTTTCTTGTGTATAGCATTTTCTATTGCATTGCACCTTGTCTGTTTGGTATGGTACGGTATTTATTGCACTGTATGTATTGCATGTATTGTGTGGTATGGTATGGTATGGTATGGTATGGTATGGTATGGTATGGTATGGTATGGTATGGTATGGTTTGTATTGTGTGGCATGATGTAGTGTGTGTTTTTTTAACATTGCACGTATTGTATGGCATCGTATATATTGTATGTTATGGTAGTTATCGTATGGTATTTATTGTATGTATTGCATGCTTTGTTATAATATTAAATGTATTTATTGCATTGTGTGCATTTTAGATACAGGAATCATTCTATGTACTGTAGTGTAGGAATGGTATGTTATGGTACGGTACGGTACGGCATGGTACGAATTGTATTTTATTCTGTGTACTGCATTTCAGATGGTATGGAACTGCATGGTATATACTGTATGGTATTTTATTGTACCTGTTGTATGGTATGGTATGTAATGTATTCTGTGTGTTGTATTCTATGTATTACGTTGTATTTCCTGTTGTATTCTATTTTGTGTTGTACTGTCTTTTATATTGCACTTATTCTATTTTCTTGAACCTATGGTATTGTATGTATTGAATTTTTTGTATTGTAGACCTTTTATTGTATGGTATTGTTACAAATCTGTAATATAAAAACTCATCTACACAATGTACGTAGGTGAGCAGGCTCTTCTTTATTGCAGCGCTGGACGCACAGGGGATCGCTCCACCTAGTGTGCGTGCTTAGTTTCTCCGCTGCAAAAGTTATAGACAATCAAAATATACATAGTCATCATCTTTCCAAGAAACAATTAACATATTCATACAATTTCCGAGAACTCATTAATATATGTAAACGCTCGTGACGCATGCGCCTTCAGGTACACAGGTGGTCGTCTAAGGTCCTCTGGTGGTCGTCCATAGTCTTCCTCATGGTGTCCTTTAGTTGAACCCAATCTTTGCGCATGCTCAGGTTGGTTGCAAAATCCCATTCTTGGAATCTTCTTAAGTTTTCCCGGGTTTACTGACCAGGCCTACAACTTATCATTCTCTTGACAAGCAAATTCTACCTCTTCACAATGCTACATTGTTCATAGCTAGTTTATGATTAAATCAGAGACAGATCATACCTAGTTAGCCTTATACAGAATATAGATATAATTTAATCTTTATTAATCGCTCTCTAGATTATACTTTTCTATCAATATCCAGACTTAGGAATAATCAATGGTTACTTCTATTAATATCTATTGATTGGCATTCTTAATATTGGAATCAAGATGGGAAGGGTAAGGAATTTTCCAAGCAGCATCACTGGTGCATATCAGGTCACACTGTCACAGCACTCCAACAAGACTTTTCTATTCAATTCTTCATCGTTCCATCTCGTTACTGTTAGTTCCTCAGTAGGGAACGGCGACACCCTGGTGAGGTTCCTATGGTTCTTGTTTCTAACTTAACAATCCTAACTTATTTATTTATTAATTAAATTTAACCTTTTCTCTCTATATATAAACATATTTGGATTAAAAAAAAATCAGAATATTTGCAACAGTTCCCCCCTTTGAAAGTTTTGAAAATTATTTCAATACTTTCATTTTGAATCAGTTAAGCATATTATGTGCTTCAAGTACAGATGTCAAATGAGTTAATCGATTCATCATCCTCCAATTTATAATATATAATATGACTGATAGAACAATGCTGATTAGAATCAATATCAGGAGAACAACAATAGGGTGGCATAACTTATTTAGGATGCCTGTAGCAGTAGGTGACCATCCGAAAAGAGTGTCCCACCATTTATGTTCCGCATCCTTTTCCACCCTCTCTAAACCACGATGTATCTCTTTCACATTGCGGTGTACAGTTATTAAAGTTCTTTGGCCCTTTTCCCTGACCTTTTTCAAAATTTTGATTAAATCTTGGTGTTGTAGCAATTGTTTCACTAAAGTGAGATTCATTCCAATGGGTGTAGGCAACAGTCCCTGAATTAAGGTATAATTAGATTGCAAAAGCTGGTGAGATGTGACTGGGGCCAAATAAGAGAAATCACATCCTGTAATTCTAGTGAAATTACAAACACAAAAATTTGAGTGATTCCTAGTATCTATAACTACATCATCTACAGCTATAAAATCACAAGCTGTTCTCAAATATACACATCCCTTACCACTATATATAATCACTGTTTCGGGGTTTTCGTCAGGGCGAGTCTCAAAATGACAAACATTTGGCTCAGTATCTAAACGGATATCCTGACCTCTGATTGTATTACCTTCACAGATGAACCCTTGTTGTTCTCGTACAACACAAGATTCCAAATCCACAGTTTGCCACTTCTGTCCCACCTTTTGGGCCCACACTCCATGCTCAAATGGATAGAGTATGGTTCCATTCTGATTTAATCCTAATGCAATAACAGGGTAAATCGAATATATTGAAGCATTGCGTATAGTTAATACAAAAGTTGTGGCTGTACTTGTGACGGGATCGTAGGTAAAGTTTATCAAATTCCACCAGGACTGCAGTTTTTTCTCTACATTAATGGCACTATCTCAAATTATTTTTCAAATCTTGGTGGGAAGAGTGTCTTTTTCCCCTTCTCTTAGGATTGAAGCAGCCACTGATTGTGCCCACAGTTGTGCCTGGATGCAACTGAGAGCCAAAGACAGGTTATCTTGGACCACACCGAGTGCATCTATAATCAATTCATGGTCTCCCACATTCACCTTTTCCCATTTTGGTAATGTATTTGACAACAGCCCCTGGTTAGTTTCTAAAGCCAATAGGGAAGATCGCAACGGCCGTTGTAATTTAGCCAATCACCAACTGTGGTAGCCAATTTGCCTCCTGACATATTTTGCTAATTTGCCTTTTTAATGTCTGATTCATTCTTTCTATTTTTGCACTTGATTGAGGCCTCCAGGGGGTATGTAAATTCCAATTCCCAGAACTTTACTAATATTTCATACTACTTCGGCAACAAAATGTGGGCCTCCAGCAGAAGATATTCCAATAGGTACCCCAAATCTTGGAATTATTTCTTGTAACAACCATTTAAGGACTTCCTTTCCTTGATTGGTCCGACAAGGAAAAGCTTCAGGCCATCCTGTAAAAGTATCAACCCCCACCAGAATGTATCGATACCCCTTTTGTCTGGGTAATTCTGAAAAATCGATTTGCCAATAGTCTCCAGGTTGTACTCCCGATTTCAAGGTTCCCATTGGAACTTTTCTCTTTATCACCGGATTGTTTTGCAAACAAATTTCACACTTGGCAGAAATCATTTTAGCCATTTCTACCATTCTTATAGACACCACCTATCTCTTTAAAAAGGTGATTAATGCTTCTGGGCCCCAATGACACTTTATGTTTTGCCTGTAATATTTCTCTCATCGGAAGTGGGGGGATTACTACCTGTCCCTGAACTGTGACCCACCATCCTGCTAAATTCCTTTTTGCGTCTAATAACTTCCCTAAGTTCTCATCTTCCTCCAAATATTTTGGTTTCTCTTTTGGTAGTGTAATGTTTTTTGTGGGAAGTAATGCCATTTGTAAGGCATTCTTTTTTGCTATTCCCCTAGCTGCTTTATCAGCTAATCTGTTCCCTATAGCTTCTTTCGTATTTCCTGATGGATGTGCTTTACAGTGCAGGATTGCCACCTTTCTCGGTCTCTGGACTGCTATTTACAACAGTATGGTGTTTATTGTATTCTCCCTAGTTGTGCTGGTTTTGGCTGGGATAGGGTTCACTTTCTTCATAGCAGCTAGTATGGGGCTGTGTTTTGGATTGTATGGGGCTGTGTTTTGGATTTGGGCTGGACACAATGCTGATAAAGCAGGGATGTTCTAGTTACTGCTGAGCAGGGCTCACACAGCACCAAGGCCTCTTCTGCTCCTCCACCACCCCACCGGCGAGTGGGCTGGGGGTGCACGGGAAGTTGGGGGGGGACACAGCCGGGACAGCTGACCCCGACTGACCAAAGGGATATTCCATGCCATATGACATCATGCTCAGGATGTAAAGCTGGGGGAGGAAGAAGGAAGGGGGGGACATCCGGAGTAATGGCGTTTGTCTTCGCGAGCAACCGCTACGCGTGATGGAGCCCGGCTTCCCTGCAGATAGCTGAACACCCGCCTGCCGACGGGAAGTGGTGAATGAATTCCTTCTTTTGCTTTGCTTTGCTTCTCCGCGCAGTGTTTTGTGCTCTACCTATTAAACTGTTTTTATCTCAGCCCACGAGTTTTCTCACTTTTCCTCTTCTGATTCTCTCCCCCACCCCACCTGGGGGGAGTGAGTGAGCGGCTGTGTGGTGCTTAGTTGCCAGCTGGGCTTAAACCACCACACTAGTGTATGGTACGGAGTGTATTGTATTCATTGTGTGTCGAGTTTTGTAGGTGTTGCATTCTACTGAATTTTGTACTGTATTGTATTTGGCACGTTGTGTAGTGTATGGTACGGTATGCTATTTATCTGATTGTATCGTATTTTGCATCGTAGTGAGCGTTGTATTTTGTATACTGGTCTATGGCCCGCTCCTGCTCCTTCACGTGGGTGCTAACGAGGACGCAACGCTGCTGCATGGTGTTGTATGGGTCGTGTTATATGGATCGGATAGTTCTGTAGAGAGCTTTGGTTTGTGTTGTGCGTGTATGTATGGTATGGCACGTATTGTATTGTATGTGTTGTATCTATTGTACGTTATGCATTGGACTGGGTTGTGTGGTATGTGTTGTGGAGTATGGTACGTACAGCACGGTATGTGCTGTAGGGTATGGTATGGTATTTATAGTATCGTATGGTATTTATTGTATGTATTCCATGACATGGTAGTGTAGTTATTGTATTTAACTTGTTGTATTAATTCAAAGTATTGCATGTCATTTATGCAGTGTACGGTATTTATTGTATTGTATGCGTGGTATGTATTGTGTAGTATGATGTGTAGTGCTTGGATTGGATTGCATTGCTGGAATTTTTTCTGGTGTGTATGGTATTGCAGGTATTATATGGTAGGCAATGTATTGCATTAGATGTATTGTCTTGTAGGTCCTACATATCATTTTGCATTGCATTATACTTATTACTCTTAGCTTTTTAATTTCTTTATCGTATGGCTTATCTTGTACTTTGGGTTGCCGTGCACAGTAGTAGTGGACTCTACTGTATGTATTTTGTATGATAATGTATTTTGCATGGTGGTGTTTTTTGTATTGTGATGCAGTTTATATTGTACTGTAGTTCTTAAACATTTAGCAGTACAGCACTCGTCTCTTCACGCAAATCATGCTACGCGCCACAAATAGAGGGGGAACCACGTAGTTTTGGGGATAAAAGACGGAGAATAGGGTTGTTAAATTGGGAGAGAAGAACCTGGATACCTGGCGGACCAGTCGAGGGGCTGCCTTCTCTTCCTCCACCCCAGGCAGGGACGCCTCTCTGGGTAAGCGCTGCGCCTCTCGCCCTCCGGGTGAAAGTTATCCCGGGGTTGTGGTATTACTATCAAGTTTGCTAGCAATATTAACCTTAAGTCTTATGAGGAGCGGCTGAGGACAGGGGGCTTGTGCAGTCTGGAGAAGAGGAGGCTGAGGGGAGACCTTATCGCCCTCGACAGTTACCTGAAAGGGGGTGGGGGGGAGGTGGGGGGTGGTCTCTTCTCCCATCTAACTAGAGGATAGAATGAGAGGAAAGGGCCTCCACTTGCACCAGGGGAGGTTTAGACTGGGGATTAGGAAAAACTTCTTGACTGACAGAGTGGTCAAGCAGAGTGGTTCTGTCGCTCTCCCTAAAATATCTGGTTTTGAATTTGGTGCGTCTGCTCAGTGCAAGTCCTTTTGCTGGGGCTCTGATACACCAATGAGTGACGCTGACAGGCAAATTTCGAAACTACAGTCCCTTTAATGTGACAAACATACAATATCATACATGCTGCATTACAAGAGAAAATACATTCCAATACCAAAACCATTACAATACAAAAAATACAATACAATACACAAAATGCATACAATACCAATACATTACGATCCAGCCAATAAAATAAAACACAATAGAAACAATATAGTACAAACTACATGCCAATACCAAATACATTACAAACCACAAAATACAGGGCAACACAATACATGCAAGAACGAGCATGCCATACACTACCAAGCACCACCTACCAAGCACAGTACAATACAAAACACTACAATACTATACAGACCATACGCTACATAAAATAAATGTCAGACCAGTATACATACAACACACAATACAAAACAAACTACAGTACAATACAATATATACAATGCCAAACACAGTGCAAAATACAATACATACAAGACAAAATAGAAAGCACAAAAAAAAAATTACGGAATACTATACAATACAAACAATACGATAAACACCATACAACACATACAATACACACTGCAATACAAAAACCAATACACAACACAAAACAACCTAGAGTACAATAAGGTCTATACAATGCATACAACACAATACACACAGGACAATCCTTACAATACAATACCTACAACACATACAGTATATAGCAATAAAAAATATAACACAATACATACCACACATTATATATAACAAACCATACATACAAACCATACGATACAATCCAAACTAAAATGCAATAAAAAATACAACACAATAAAAAAAGCCCCACAAGGCAAAATACATTCTCATACAAAAGGACATCAGCATAGGTATAACAGAATACACCACCACACCTACAATACAACACCACAAATATCACCCATAAAATACCATACTTGTAATACCACCCATAAAACACCATTCTTGTAATACCGTCCATGAAGCACCATTCTTGTAATACAATACAGACAATACAATCGATAAACCACAACAGATAAAAGACAATACATACAATGCATTACAAACATTGCAACAGAAAAGACAAGACATACGACACAATACAAACTCTAATACTCCACGTACCATACACACAATAAGCACAATACACAAATGCCTAACAGACAAGACAAAATGCAACACAAAATACAGGAGACAACACGAGAAATGCAACACAATAAATACCAAACCATACAAGACAACACATACAACACAGACAACAGAAAATACAATCCAATACAAACTCCCATGCCAGAAAGTATGACAGATACCATACGATACATGCAATGGAATGCAAAATACAACACAATACAACAATACACAAATACAACACGACTATGCAATACATAAAATACATACACAATACAATACACAATACAAAACTACAGTACATACAGTACAATACATACCATACAATACATACCACACCATACATACCACGCAACCTAATACTACAGAATACACACTAAAATAAACAATATGATATAAAATGCAATACACAATACAAAAGAAAACACAAAATACAGTACCATTGAATAAACAATAGAATACAAGACATAAAGTAACAAAAACACCACACGATACAACACAATAAATAACATATGTTACAATATCTGCATTTGGCAGGGTTGCCTCATGAGATGCGCTCGGCGGTCGCGGCTCCCGAGATGCGCTCGGCGGTCGCGGCTCCCGAGAAAGGCTCTGTGCCTGCACTACAGAAAATATACTACATACACCACAAAACAAAATGCGCTACAGAACAAAATACAATACGTGACATGCAATACATGAAAGGTAAAAAAGACCACACAATGCATACCAGAGAATAGCCTACAAAGGAAAATCCAATAAACACAATACAACACAGGCAATGCAAGGCACAGCATACGTGACACGCCTTAAAACCATATATTACATTCAATACAACAGCATCTAATACAACACGATACACCACGCAGAATGAAATACACGGCATAAAATGCCATACAAAGTGCAATACCTACAATGCCATACAAAGTGCAATACCTACAATGCAACAGAAAACACAGTGCAATACTTGAAATGCAAAACAGAATCCCATACATACAACAGGATAAATACAATACGATACATGCAATTCGATAAATACCATACCATACCATGCAATACTTAGAATACACAACACAATAAGAAATACAATACACAGCACAACACCAACTACAGTACACAATACAAAATAAGCTACAGACCAAAACAAGCTACAGTGCAAGACAATATAGAGAATGCAATACATAGAATAAAGTACACGCAAGACAATGACTACGATACAATATATACCGTAACATCCCATACAGGACAACGCAACCCATGCAACGCACGCACGCAACAGAATACAACAGATACAACACATACAATCTAGGAGAGTGCAAAACACAATATGCACGATACAATCCATACGAAACCCTACAATACAAACCATATCATACATTACAATACATACAATGCAATACGTGTTGTACAATAAATATCATACAGGACATGAAATCCAATACGTGAAATGCAATACCAAAAACATGATACAAAATGCAATCCGTACAATGCGATACAAAGTGCAACACAAAGCCTACAAACACAGAATACAACATCGAATACTAAATACAAACTGCAATACAAAATACAACATGATACAAACAATGCAATACAAATGATCCAGTATGATAAATAACAACCCAGAAAATACAATAGGGTACATACAGTACGGTAAGTGTTATACCACACCAGACACACAGTACACAATGCAATAGAAACTGCACTACAATACTTACAATACAAAACACAATGCAAATTACAATAAATAAAATCCAATACATACAACACAAAATACAATACTAAGTAAAAAATACAAACTAATTCAAGCAATAAAATATTCTCTCTCCCATCTGGTACACACAATAGGATGAATACCAAACCATTCCAACCATCCCTACAATAATATATACATACCATACAAGAAACAGCATGCAATACACTGCATACACTACACACAGTACAGTACAAAACCAACTACAACAATACAACACACACCAGACAAGGCAAGACAAGAAATACATTACCATACACCACATGTACTAAACCAATACTATACGTACAATACATACGATAAAATACGACACGGAACATATGATACAATACATACGGTACACGACAATACATATGATACAAGATGATACACACGATACAATACATACAATATCACAGATTTCAAAACTGACCGTGCCATACATAGCATACATACAATACACTACACGTCATGCCTACAATTAAATACACACAATACAAACAATACGATAACTACCATACAGGAAAACACAACACATGCAATACCCACAAGGAAATGCAAGACAAAACACAGTCTATCCAATCCAATACATACGGAAGCATACCATACAAAACGTACAATACAAGCCATGCCATACCTAAAATACCATACAACATACATTACAGTACATGCTACGTTACAAGACAGACTACATTCCAATACAAAAAGCATCCCAATACAAAATACATTACAAGCCCTACAACCCACACAATCCGTACAATACAAGACGAAAGACATTAAAATACATGACAATACCAAACCCATTACAAACCATACAACACAATCCGTACGAGAAACAGCATGCCATACAATACATAAATACAAGAGAGAAAATACAATGCCAATAGAATACAAAATAAAACACATGCAATACACTACAAAATAGAACGCAATACATTCAGAAGACAACGCAAACTAGAGTACAGTACAAACAATACAATACATATAATAAAATACGACCAATACAACACGATACTTACAGTACCCTAAGTGAAATAAATGTCATACCGTACTATACATACAGTACACAATACAAAACAAACTGCGGTACAATACAAAACAGACACTGCAAAATCCAAAGCAATACATACAATACATACAACACTACACAAGACAAGCAGCACCATACAAAAAGTACCTTACATAAAATTCCGTGCTCGAAATTCAAGGCATAAAACACAATAGATAAAAAACAATACAGAAAATGCATACCACACCATACAATACATATCGCACCCTACATACCATGCAACATAACACACAGAACACACAGTGCAATAAAATACACAATGCAATACGAAATACAATATACAATAGAAAATGCAAGACCCTATAAAATACAAAATACAACCCACTAGAATACACAAGAGAATACAGGACATAAAAGAACAAAACTACCTCATGATGCAGAACAACAAATAACATCCGTTACAATACCTGCACTTGGCAGGGTTGGCTCCCAAGACAAGCACCCAAGTGCTGGCTCCCAAGCAGCACTCTGCAGTGTCGGCTCCCACGAAGAGCTCGGCGGTCGTGGCTCCCGAGAAAGGCTCTGTGCCTGCACTACAGAAAATATACTACATACACCACAAAACAAAATGCGCTACAGAACAAAATACAATACGTGACATGCAATACATGAAAGCTAAAAAAGACCACACAATGCATACCAGAGAATAGCCTACAAAGGAAAACCCAATAAATACAATACAACACAGGCAATGCAAGGCACAGCATACGTGACACGCCTTAAAACAGTATATTACATTCAATACAACAGCATCTAATACAACACAATACACCACGCAGAATGAAATACACGGCATAAAATGCCATACAAAGTGCAATACCTACAATGCCATACAAAGTGCAATACCTACAATGCAATAGAAAACACAGTGCAATACTTGAAATGCAAAACAGAATCCCATACATACAACAGGATAAATACAATACGATACATGCAATTCGATAAATACCATACCATACCATGCAATACTTAGAATACACAACACAATAAGAAATACAATACACAGCACAACACCAACTACAGTACACAATACAAACTAAGGTACGGTACAAAACAAACTGCAGTACAATACAATACGTAGAGTGCAATACACAGAACAGAATAAAATACATACAAGACAATGTATACAATAAATAACGTACCATATAGCACAACGCAACACATGCAAGACAATACAACACATACAATGTAATACAATACAAAATACAACATGTACAATACAAAACATACCACAGAATAAATACCATACATGGAACCACAACACATGCAACACCTGGAAGACAAAATCGACAAAATACGATACAGACAAAACAACACATCTGATACGTGCCACACAAAACCACTCAATACAAACCCTACAATACAAACCACATAATACAACACAGTACAAGCTGCATGACAATACATACAATACAATAAAACACAATACATACTGTACAAGAAATACCGTACCATACATGAAATACCATACGAAAACCAGAACACGGTAAATGAAATATGGTGCATAGAACACAGTACATAAAATGCAATATGACTTATAATACGCTACAATACGATATACAACTCCATACAACACCATACATACCATACAATACTATAGATACCGTACAATACATACCACACTTACAGTACATACCACAGAACACATGCCAAACAATACCGTACATGCCAAACAATACATACCATACATAAATGCCCTACCTACCATACCATTCCCTAAACGCCATACCCTAAACACCATACTCTAAATACCACACCATACCCTAAACACTGTACAATAGCGTACTATACACACAATAGGTACCGTATGTACCGCATGATGCCAAATACACCTTACCATAAAAAACAAAACACCATGCATACCATACCACACAGACGGTAAACGCAATGCAAAAGGCAACACAACGCAAAATGTAAAGCAACGCATACAACACAATACCATAGCATAACACATACCATACCCCATGCCGTCCCATACACACAATACAAAAAACCATAACCATACATGCAATACAAAATACGTTACCGTACCTGCCGTATCTACAAACCATGCCATAGAAACCACGCCTTACAGAAAATACATACGATACCAACTATACCATCCATACAGGACATACCATACAACCCATACCATACGATCACACCAAAACACATAATACAAATACAATACAGTACACAACACAAAACCGAGACTAAATACAAACAATACAACACAATACATACAGTACCTCACAGGACCGGCAAGGGAAGAAATACTATACCATGCAACACAAAACACTACACAAGATACAACACGTGCAACGCATGACAAACACTACCGTACAAAAAATACAATCCAATACAAAGCACAATACGTACCGTACAGCCTATAGCCCTCCAGCCAAGACCTCCACTTGTGGGACTCATTCCACCAAGGCTCGCAAACACCAATGAATCCACAAGAGAACAGAAGACATATCGTACGTACTCTTGTACAAAATAGCATCCAATACTGCAGCGCAATACAAAACAAGCTAAAGTACAATACCAGCCATGCAACACATGAGTTAAGAAGCCACGAACGCAATGCAATTCAAAAGACAAGAAAAAAATACACTACAACAGGAAAACAGGAAAATACCACACCCTCCGTAAACTACGTACAATACTTTGAATTGATACAACGTGGCAAATACAATACCATTCCCTACCGCGACACACATACAGTACAAGAAATACCATACAATAAATGCCACACCATCCAAGACATACCATGCAATGCAACACCTCAACCAGCTACAACACGTACAATACAATGCATGCCATACCATACAGACGCTGCGCAACGCAAACCAAGCCACACTCCAGTACCATCCCATCCACGCAACACGACACACGCACCACCGCGCAGCAGCGTTGCGACCTCAGGAGCACCCACCTGAAAGAGCAGGAGCGGGCCACGGTCCGAAGGCCGCACTAAGCTCGTCAGCCGGCTGGCGACGTCCCTGCTTCGGGCCCCAGGGAGGCAGCACGCTTCCCTGAAAAGAGGCTCCGGTCTGCACAGGGGTGCCTCCCTCCCGCCCCGGCGGCAGTCACCGATGACCATAACTCGCCCTTCCCTTCTTTCTTCTCGGCGCTGCTCTTAATGCAGCTCTCGAGGCGCGGGCTTGGTCGCTCTGACCTGGGCCAGAGTGCTGGCACAGCTTCCTCCCCTTCTGCCTCCTGACGCGCTTCCTCTACCACACCCAGGGCCTCCTCCCGATTCCCTCAAGGGATCCCAGAGGCTGAGGAGGGCCTCCTCTTCCAGCTCCGTGCAGTAACCTGCTGCCACCCCTCCCTACCCCTCCCTTGGGCCTTCCTCCCGGCACAAAAACGGATCCGGGGCCTGCCCCGCTGCTCGAGGCCACGCTGAGCCGGCTGCTGCGGACCAGAGGCGGCAGAGCACAGCTCCCTTGCTCCATCTCCCCCTCGGACGCTCCTCAGCCCGCCCGCCTCCTCCTGCAGCTCGGCCACCGGGCAGAGCCCTGCCGCCACCTGGGCGCACCCCCCACAGGCTCGCTTGCTGTCGCCCTCCACCCCCAGCAGCAGCCCCGCGCGCACCCCACAGCCTGACACCTGGGCGGGCGGTCGCCTGCTGGGACAGGCGCTCTGGCAGTGTGGCTGCAGGGGCTCTGCCGGGCGCCGGCAGCGCCGGGGAAGCGGCTTTCTGCCCGCTGCCGCGCGCCGCCGCGCCCGGTGGCATCAACCGCCTCGGTTGTTTCGGCCCGCTTCAATCTCCCGCGCGGCCGGGCGCAGGCGCCGTCCGTTGCTGGCGCGTCCAATCAGCGGGCCGGGCCCCGCGGCTCGGGGCCCGCCCCCTGCTCCGGCCTCGGCTCTTCGGCCTGGGGGAGGCCTCGCGCGGCCCGCGCCGCCGCTGCCGGGCCCCGCCGCCGCCCTCCGCCGCTGCCGGGCCCCGCCGCCGCCCTCCGCCGCCGCTGCCGGGCCCCGCCGCCGCCCTCCGCCGCTGCCGGGCCCCGCCGCCGCCCTCCGCCGCCGCTGCCGGGCCCCGCCGCCGCCCTCCGCCGCTGCCGGGCCCCGCCGCCGCCCGCCGCCGCTGCCGGGCCCCGCCGCCGCTGCCGGGCCCCGCCGCCGCCCTCCGCCGCCGCTGCCGGGCCCCGTAAGGCGAAGAAGGGCCCTGCTGAGCCGGAGACGTATATACCATACAGTGTATACCATATAGTACCATACCATACAGAACGCAGTACAGGCAATAACATAGAATTCATACCATACCACACCACACCATACCATACCATACCATACCATACCATACCATACCATACCATACCATACCATACCATACCGTACCATACCATACCATAGAATGCATACCATCCAATTCAAGACATAAAATACCATACACTACATACACATAGAATTTATACTCTATCTATATCTATTTCACATGCATTACAAAAAATAGATTTAATACTTTAACATACCATGCAATACAACAAATACCGTAGAATAACTACCATACCATAGAATAACTACCATGCCATACAATACATACAATGTAAAAACCCCATATCATACAGGAGACACCATATGATACAAAACATACTGTGCCACACCGTACCATCCCATCCCATCCCATCCTGTACATTAAATACCATACCATACCAAACAGGCAAGACGCAATGCAATAGAAAATGCAATAGACAAGAAAATGCAATGGAATATAAAGTACAAAAGAACGTTTACAGTACGATACGCAGGTGCCTTATAATACAATGCAACACGTACAACACATACCGTAGGATACATACATACTCTAAAAGACATACAATACTGTAGAATGCCATGTACAAAATACAATAGAGTACACTACAAAATGCAATCGAATACAAAATACAAAGGAGAATACAATACACACAGGAGAATACAGAACAATTCATGCAGTACAATATAAAACCTACCAGATCCTGCCATACAATCCATACCATACCATGCCATATCATTCAATACAAAATACAATACAATAAATACAAAAAATACAATGCAAAAATTACAACACATGCATTACAACATTACAACACATACAGTACAATACGTACGATGCAATAAATGCGTACAAGTCAATAAATACCATCCCGTACACTATATAAAATACAAACCACGAAAGAATATATACAATAAAGGGAAGACAATACAGACACTACAATAAATAGAATAGATACAGTACAACACAATGCATACAATGCATAAAATATATAAGATACATACCAAATGTACAATACGTACAATGCACACAATGCAGAAAACACAACACGTGTAGTACAATCTATGCAATACCCTACAAACGATCCAATAAAGAGCATGCAATACATACCATACCATACAATATGTGCAGCACGTATGATGCCATACAATGCATAGAAAAGCTTAGCATATCGTACAGCACCATACCACTGAAAATACAACGCACAAGCGCAATAAAATACACACAATACAACACAATACCTCCCATACAAAACAAGCAATGCCGAAAACAGCAATACAATACAATACAGTAGGATACAAGACATACATGTCGTACAATACATGCCACACCATCCTATAAATACTATACCATACTACACACTACATACAATTCATGTAAATACAATATATAGTACTAATACAATGTACAAAATACATGCAATAAGGACCATACCATACCATGGAATACATACCGAGCTGTATAATAAACACTATACGATACACACCATACCATAAAATACAAGCAATGCCCAAAAAGGCAATAAACACATATACAGTACAAACAGTACATACCGTACCCTACAACACAACACATACAATCCATACATTACAACGCCATACAAAATACAGTACAAAATACAACCTATCGCATACAATGCACACAAGACAATGCAATACAAACTACTGTACGAAATACAATACAATACAAAGACAGTACAAAAACCATTACTCTAGAAAATACAATACAATACGAGATACAACACAAAACACATTCCATACAATGCAGACAATACAATACACACAATACAGGTACATAAATTACAATACATACCATATACCATACGGACAATCGACAGTACAATACAAAATCCAACACACAATACAAATCAAACTGGAGCACAAAACAATTCTTACAATACAATACATACAACACGATACATACAATACAAACCGTACTGGACCATACCACACATTGCAATACGATACATGCATTTGATACAACACGCCATACGTACGATATATACCATGCAATAAAGACAATACCATACAATATATACAATACCATACAATCCATACCATACCGTACAATACACAGAATGCACAATACACTGCAATATGCAATAGAATACACGGTACAAAATACAATACACACCATAATACAATACAATACAATAATATTTAGAAATCCTAAAATAAGAAAATACCATACGATGTAATACAATGCAAAAAACCCAAGAACATCTTAAGATACAGTGCAACACATACAATAGCATAAATACCATACGGTACAGTAAAACACAACACATACAGTACATAGATTACAATGTAATCCAAAACACGCTACAAGAAATAAAATGCAATGCAACACCTACAGTATATACACTGGAATGCAATGCAATATATACAAAACCGTAAATACCGTAGAACACAACAGATACAAAATACAATGCAATACAAAATACCATAAAAATTCAATATATGCTCTACAATAAAAGACACAATGCGTATAGGACAGTCCATACCATACCATACGATAAAATAGATATAGTACAAGACATAGAATTAATACAATGTATAAAACGCATACAATACATATAATTAATCCAACATGTAAAATAGATAAAATACCACAAATACAAGAATTAGCATGCCATTCCATGAAATGCATCCAATACAATAGAATAAATACCATACAATACCGTACCATACACTACAATGCAGTAGAGTACGCGGAAGACCTGTATGAACCATTCCCACGCCTCTTTTTCATGTCGATGCCCCATGCGTTACGTTACAAGAGAAGACGTTACAATACAGTACAGCAAATACCACACTGGACACCACATCCATTACGTACAATACGATACACACAATGCCATGCGTACAGTGCGGAATACCATACGCACGAGAGATTGCATACTGATAACAGAGGGACCATGTTTTGAAATAATTTGGTAGTTAGCTGACGCTCTTGACAGACGCAATGTGGGCAATTGCCGAAGTAGCCCAGGACTGTAGGTACTGGGTGCAGGGAAAGAGGAGCTTAAAGACAAAAACTGGTGAAGAGCTGGTTCTCAAGGCCAGGACAGAGCATAATGAGATGAGAAAGAACCGCGCAGGCGCAAGAAGCAAGTTTAAGTAGCGGACACAAGCAAACGCCCCCCCGAGACCCCTAAGGACCCCCTCAAGAATTCTGAACGGCATGAGTAAAAGCGTATTGCATTCAATAAGCTTCATACAGTACATGGAGCAATGTAGACATACAGCAATGCATACAATAAAATACAGAAACTACAATAAACAATAGAATGCAATAGAAGGTCTAAAATACAATACTTACAATACAATACATTACATAAACTGCAGTCCAATACCTACAATATGGTACGTACAATACAACATACAATACAAACTGAAACCACAAAGTCGGTACCGAGCCCGCGATCGGGACGGTTTTCCGCGATGAATAACTCAATAACAACTAGTTTGTTATTAAGCAGGCATTCTTTAATACAGCGCTGGGCAGCACTGGGGATTTGTCCACCACGAGTGCTCCAACGGGTTAGCAAAGCACCTCAGTTCATATACAGCAAAATCATACATATTCATCAGAATTCTAAAAAGGGCGGTCTTATGTGGATGAGTTCCCGGAATTCATTTGCATAGTCCAAGCACGGGCAGTAAAATTAGGGTTAGGGTCTTTTCACCCTCTGGTGGTCGTTCATAGTCTTCCTCACACTGTCCGCTAATTGAACTTCGGGCTTCCTTTGTCCATACGTGGTCATGGAATTGGCTCATCCATCCTTTGGCCTCAGAATGTTACAAAAGGGTCAGTTTGAACTACTTCTTTGGCACTTATCTTGACACAAACGTCTCGAGTCCCTGTTATCAATGATATATTCAGGAGGCATAACGAGCTACCTCAAGGCCCATTTGATCTTGTCAGGAAGGGAGTTACACGTCTTGAAACATCCTATTATCAACTCTGCTCAGCAAATAACTAAAACTATGCAAGTAAAGCTTTTATGTATCACAGTAGGGTCTCAGCCAGGGACCGTCAGTGATTTAACCCTTCATTCACCCCCCCCTTTTCTTTAAACTTTGTAAATTCTTTTACAGAGATTCTAAATTGTCGTATTTCATTACCTTAGGCAAAGCCCAAACTCTCACAGTCAGCTTTTTCAGCCTATACCACAAGAGGCAATTGACGGCTCTTAGGATGATAACAAATATCAACAGTATCAAAAGTGGATGAATTAAAATATTCAAAGTTTGTTTTGCAGAGGGTGAGTATCCTGAAAAGATATCCCACCAATGATGGGCAGTATCAGATTCATTTTGACTAGATAGTCCAACAAGTTTGTCTCTACTTATCACTGTTTCAATGACAGATTCTGCTAGTTTTCTTAAATGTTCTCGAAGTTCTTGAGATTAGTTCAATATCTCGTTTAATTTCTTTAGAGATAAACTTGCTTTAAGCTCTTGTAATGCCAAAACATTGCCACTTGCTCCTCTGTATATGCAAAGAATGAGTATGTTCGCCCATGCCAAGTTAAATGAATGGGGCGGTCACGTTATATTCTTCAACTATTGATTGATTGTTAGTCACCAAGCACACATTTCTAGCATTAACCTCTACAAACATTTTGAACACATTAGGAGAAAGGATCGTCTATTTACAACTATTAACAGAATGTTCTAACAAGCAGGGTTCATATAATTGGGATTGTTGTCCACACAAAAGGCCGTCAGGGGTGGTCTCGCAAAGATCTAAATCGTATGTTTTATTATTCCCAATATACTTCCCTCGGAATCCCAGTAACCAATATTCTAGATTCTCTTGACTCGAAAAGAGTGTCGGCAGAATTAAAATTTACACATTATTTCTGGGTCAGTTACATTATAGAATATCAATTTTCCTGCACACCACATATCATACATTAATATTTGTTTTGGATCAGTCTTACAGACGTGGGTCCTATGGGTTGGGATTTCCATGATCCACCGGGCGCTTTCTTAATTCTCGAATAGTGGATCCAAGCAGCGTGCTGCTCAAGCTTGACTGCAGTGTAGGTTGTGAGTAGAACTTGAAAGGGGCTGCTCCATTTCTCTCCGAGAGGATCACCTGAAATATTTTTAACGTAAACCCAACCCCCAGTTTAAACAAATGCACCGGGGAATCCAAACCCCATGCTCTAGTAGACATTACTAATTTATTTACTTTTTGTAATTGCTTCCCCAATGCAATCAGATATTGTTGTATATTAATTTCTCCTACTTGGGTGAGTTCTTGCCCTTGATACCTAGTTTGAAATGGTCTTCCGTACAAAATTTCAAAAGGACTCAGTTTTCCTTTAGTCCTTGGTTTGACTCGGAGCCTTAGTAACACAATAGAGAGGGCCTGATCCCACCTTAAATTGGTTTCCTGGCAAATCTTACTTAACTGTGTCTTTATTAAGTGATCGATCTTTTCTACTTGCCCACTCGCTTGCGGGCGATAAGCTGTGTGCAATTTCCAGTTAATTTCTAAAAATTTACTAACTTGTTGAACTATTTGTGAGACAAAGTGTGGTCCCCTATCAGAGGAGATCACTTCTGGCGCTCCAAATCTAGGACTAATTTCTCTCAATAAAATTTTTGTTACCTCTCGGGCTTTATTGGTCCTGCAAGGGAAAGTTTCGGGCCACCCAGAAAAGGTGTCAGTTAATACTAATAGAAACCTATACCCCCCTTTTCTAGGGAGTTCCAAAAAACCTATCTGCCAATTTTGACCTGGAACTTTCCCTTTATCAATACTTCCAAATTTTACACGATTTTCTACTTTTGGATTATTCTTTAAGCATGTCTCACATCTATCACCTATGGTTTTCACAGTTTGAAACAAATTCCTGGCCACTATTTGCTCTGTAAGGGAATTATACAAAGCTTCAGTTCCCCAATGGGTCTTGTCATGTTCTGTTTTCACCAGTTTCCATAATATTCTAAAGGGAACTATTATTCTAGTACCTTTTAATTTCGCCCAACCTGATGATTCAGCTTCTGCTTCCAAATCTTTAATTAATCTAAGATCCTTTTCATCATAATCGACCAAGTCTGGTAGTGGCAAAGCTCTTTCAGGAACCAAACTTAATACCTCACCTTGTTCGGCCGCTCTTTTTGCCTCATAATCTGCCAATTTATTCCCCACTTCCTGAGCAGTGTTACCCTTCTGATGCCCTTTGCAGTGCATAATTGCAACTGCTGAGGGCAACTGTACCGCATCCAAAAGTCTTAGGATCATGTCAGCATGCTTAATATGTTTTCCTTGGGCCGTCAGAAGTCCCTGTTCCTTCCAAATAGCTCCATGGGCATGAACGACACCAAAAGCATACTTTGAATCTGTCCAGATAGTCACTCGTAGTCCTTCAGCAAGCTCTAATGCTCTCACCAAAGCAATTATTTCGGCTCGTTGTGCAGATGTACCCTTAGGGAGTGACTTTGCTTCCACCACTTGGTCTGTGGTGGTCACAGCATACCCCGCCATCTGAGCTCCACCCTTTACAAAACTACTCCCATCGGTAAAAATCTTGATGGCGAGAGCCAGTGTCCCCCTTTTTGTTCCAAGACAGAAGTCACAGCATGAGAAGTATACACAACCATCTTTTGCCCCAGAGTAAGCTTTCGGGCTTCTTGAATAATCAACACAACAGCAGCTACTGCTCGAAGGCAACCTGGCCATCCTTTACTCACTTCATCCAATTGTTTAGAAAAGTAAGCTACTGCTCGCTTATAAGGACCCAGCTTCTGAGCCAGAATTCCCAAAGCCGCTCCTTGCCTTTCATACGAAAACAGCCGGAAGGGCTTTGTTATATCAGGCAGGCCCAAAGCTGGAGCCCTCATTAGTTCCAATTTCAATTTTTTTAAATGCCCTTCTAGCTTCGTCAGTCCATACTAATTGTGTCTGGCTGTTTTCCAGTAGTTCGTATAATGGTTTAACCATAAGTCCATAATTATAAATCCATAATCGGCACCAACCTGTCATTCCCAAAAAGGTTCGAAGCTCTTTTACCGTGGTTGGTTCTGGAGTCCTGCAAATAGCTTCTTTTCGGTCTTTTCCGAGCTGTCTCTGTCCCTTGGAAATCACAAATCCCAAGTATATTACTTCTTTCTTCAGGATCTGGGGTTTCTGTAATGAGACTCGGTAACCACTTAGTCCAAGAAAATTCAACAAACTCACAGTCCATTCTTTACATTCTTCATTCGTTTCTGTGGCTATCAAGATATCATCCACATATTGCAAAAAATTCCCATTTCCCGGAGGTCTTTCCCAGGCCTCTAATTCTTTAGCTAATTGATTTCCAAAGATTGTGGGGCTGTTTTTAAATCCTTGAGGTAGCACTGTGCAGGTTAGTTGGGTTTTTCATCCTGAATCAGGGTTTTCCCATTCAAAGGCAAATAAATTGCGGCTTTCAGGGGCCAACGTGAAGCAAAAGAATGCATCTTTCAGATCTAATACTGTGAACCATTCACAGGTTTCCTTTAAAGTAGTCAATAAGGTGCCTGGGTTTGCCACTACCGGGTGTAAACCTTCCACTATCTTATTTATTGCCCTCAGGTCTTGTACTAATTGAGGCTTTTTGACAGGTAGAATAAGAGTGTTATATTCTGAAGAACATTCAATTAATAATTCAAATTTTATAAACTCTTCTATAATGTTTTTCACCCCTCGCCTGTCTTCCAATTTCAGAGGATACTGCTTCACCCTAACAGGTCGTGCTCCCTCTTTGAGTTTAACAACAACCAATTCTGCATTTTTTAGCCTTTCCAGGTATCCCTGAGGCCCATACTCCTGGGTATACCTGGTCTTTTATTTCTTGTGGAATTCTTTCTTCCCCAATTTGGGGTTCAGTAAGAGCCAAACTTAAAATTTCAATGTGGTTTTCTTCTGGTATTTTAAATTCAATTTCTCCATTTCTAAATCTTATTTTGGCTTTTAGTTGTTCTAATAAGTCCCTTCCCAAAAGTGGTTTAGGAGCCTCAGGCAGCTAGAGGAATTTATGAATCCCTATGCTTTTCCCAGTTTTGAATTTTAATGGTTTCAGAAAGAATGCCTTCTCAACCTGTCCAGTTGCTCCTACAATATTAACAGTTTGCCTACTCACAGGTAATAAGGTCTGATTCAACACTGAAAACGTAGCACCTGTATCTATTAAAGATTTTACAGGTTTCTTTTCTTTCCCTAGCTGAACTTTTACCAAGGGCTCTGCTAGGGAAGATTCCTCTGGTCCCCGTCAATCATCTTCTACATCTGTTACCATCACCGGGTTGCCCAGCCTCGGGCAATCCCTTTTCCAATGCCCCACTGGCTTGCAGTAAGCACACTGATCTTTCAGGAGGGGTTGATTTCCCCCAGGTGGGGCACTTACACCGCTTCTCATGGCCCCCCTCCCTCCAACAGTGTTATTTCTTGATGGGTTCCGAGGGGGTACCTGGCCCCCTGTGGTGCGTAAGGCAGCCGCTGTAGCATTGGCAATTGTTTTGCTCATTACTCTCCCTTTCTGACTATCCCTATTCCGACACACTTGCCAAGCAGCCTCCAACAATTTCTCTAAATCTCTCATATCTGTCCCTTGCACTTTCTGTAACTTTCTCCTGATATCATCCGCCGACTGTCCCAAAAACAGGAATATGGACCAATTCACTGATTTTGGGACAGCATTTCTTGTTCCATAAGCAATCCATTCCCTGTACCGCACTAACAAATTCCGGTCTCCCGTCTGATTAGGGTCCCAACCGGGATTAGTAATCGGATCCACTGTTCCCGTCAGAGTTCCAGCCAAAAGCAGAGCCTGTACCTGGGTTCTAGCCACTCTCACAACCATCTGCTTCTCTCACTCACTAAACACCGCATCCAACATTGCATCCACATCCTCCCAATCAGGGTCCTGATTTTTCAACCCCCAACAGCACCAGCATCTCCTTCTCTATCACCTTCTCCTTCTGGTGGAGGCAAGCAATCCTCTAATCTCTCATTCTGTGAACCAATCTTTAAACATCTTTGCCCAATGCTGCAAGCTGAGCAGCATCCTTTTTAGCTTCCAATTTTGCTTATTGTTCTCTTTTTCTATCGCCAGGACCATAGGGTCCTGGGGTGCTAAACTGATTCCGCATTCTTTTTGCCATTCAGGGTGATTTCGCAAAGTGGAAAACATACCTGCATAAACCACTTCATCCCATTTTCCTTCTCAGCGCAGAAATAACATAAGCTGCAACAAAGTGTTGTACTTTAAAGTTCCGTTAAAAGGCCATTTTTCTCCATCATCTAGCTTGTACAAAGGCCACCACAGGTTACAATATTTAAGTAATGTCTTACGATTTACAGTCCCTCCAGGTGGTCCCCCGATATCTTTCCAGTGGTCTAAAATGCAGCCCAAAGGGCTCTTTTTCAACACTCCGCCTTGTTGGTTCCCCATTCTAAATTTATAGGACACAAGGACAGGGGTCGGGGCACGAACACTACACAAAACTGACAATTACTATCACAGATAAAATAACAACTATTAACTCCCGGGTAACAAATGTCAACTTAGGCTGATGAAAGATTTTCAAATACGCGTATATCAGACATATGTGTGCATCACACACACATATGTAAACTGCAATCAAATACAAATGCACAACCAAATGACCGTACTAACCAAATGATCACTACAAACCATGCAACGTAGTAACCAAGTGATTAATACAAATCATACATGCAGTTGTATGCCGCCCGGCGGGGTTCTCACGAACCGCGACTTATGAGCAGCTTCAAATGACCAGTCCCAAACCAAAAAGAATGCCTTATTCTTACCAGAGGTCCTTGTCTGCCCCCGCGAGGATCCGCTGAATCGGTGAGTCCCTCCAGAGAATTCTCCGGGGCCGGCCTAGGGAGTCGCCGACTCAGAGGTTCCTGCAGCCGGACAGAGATGGTCCCATCTGGGTCGCCAAAACTGAAACAACAAAGTCGGTACCGAGCCCGCGATCGGGACGGTTTTCCGCGATGAATAACTCAATAACAACTAGTTTGTTATTAAGCAGGCATTCTTTAATACAGCGCTGGGCAGCACTGGGGATTTGTCCACCACGAGTGCTCCAACGGGTTAGCAAAGCACCTCAGTTCATATACAGCAAAATCATACATATTCATCAGAATTCTAAAAAGGGCGGTCTTATGTGGATGAGTTCCCGGAATTCATTTGCATAGTCCAAGCACGGGCAGTAAAATTAGGGTTAGGGTCTTTTCACCCTCTGGTGGTCGTTCATAGTCTTCCTCACACTGTCCGCTAATTGAACTTCGGGCTTCCTTTGTCCATACGTGGTCATGGAATAGGCTCATCCATCCTTTGGCCTCAGAATGTCACAAAAGGGTCAGTTTGAACTACTTCTTTGGCACTTATCTTGACACAAACGTCTCGAGTCCCTGTTATCAATGATATATTCAGGAGGCATAACGAGCTACCTCAAGGCCCATTTGATCTTGTCAGGAAGGGAGTTACACGTCTTGAAACATCCTATTATCAACTCTGCTCAGCAAATAACTAAAACTATGCAAGTAAAGCTTTTATGTATCACAGTAGGGTCTCAGCCAGGGACCGTCAGTGATTTAACCCTTCATTCACTATTATTGCATTCAATACGCTTCATACAGTACATGGAGCAACGTAGACATACAGCAATGCATACAATAAAATACAGAAACTACAATAAACAATAGAATGCAATAGAAGGTCTAAAATGCGATACTTACAATACAATGCATTACATAAACTGCAGTCCAATACCTACAATATGGTACGTACAATACAACATGCAATACAAACCAATGTACAATATAATACCTACTATTCATACAAGATGTAGAATACGTACCATACCCTACAAGACAACACATGCAATACAGAGAGTACCCGTGGGCAGGTCCCAGCCGATTCTGTAGCTGGTATTGATAATGCAGTTTCAAGAACTTTGATGGTAAAAGGGTGAGGATAGCAACGCCACCTGTCCTGTTAGTAACACTGCAACTTTTTCCTGCATTTACTTGATTTGGATAATTGGATTTGGGGGGCTGGGAGCCCTTGAGGGCTGGCGCATGCCCCAGCTGATGGCCCAGTCCTGGTTTGGCCATCCCCCGAGGCACCCTCCAGGATCACTGACGTGGTGCTGGCCTCTTGTTGGCTGGAGAGGCCTCGGTGCTGCTGGCCCTCTTCTTCGAGGGTCGCTGTGGCCCCCCAAGGCACTGTTGTGGTTTAAGCCCAGCTGGCAACTAGGCACCACACAGCCGCTCGCTTACTCCCCCCAGGTGCGATGGGGGAGAGAATCAGCAGAGTGAAAGTGAGAAGACTGGTGGGTTCAGGTAAAGACCGTTTGATAGGGAAAGCAAAAGCCGCGCAGGCAAGCAAAGCAAAACAAGGACGTCATTCACCACTTCCCATCGGCAGGCGGGTGTTGAGCCATCTCCAGGAAAGCCGGGCTCCATCACGCGTAACGGTTGCTTGGGAAGACAAACGCCATTACTCTGAGTGTCCCCCCCCTTCCTTCTTCTTCCCCCAGCTTTATATCCTGAGCATGATGTCATATGGCATGGAATATCCCTTTGGTCAGTCGGGGTCAGCTGTCCCGGCTGTGTCCCCTCCCAACTTTTTGTGCACCCCCAGCCCACTCGCTGGTGGGGTGGTGGAGGAGCAGAAGGGGCCTTGACTCGGGGTAAGCACTGCTCAGCAGGAACAAAACCATCCCTGCTTTATCAGCACTGTTTCCAGCACAAATGCGAAACATGGCCCCATACTAGCTGCTATGAAGAAAATTAACTCTACCCCAGCCAAAACCAGCACACCCCCCAGGGGAGCGTTCACTGCCCCAGCTGGAAGTGGAGGGCCCGGGCACAGCCTCCCAGGCCTCCTCCGGGGCCTCACATTTGCTAACCTCCAGTCAACTGGGACCTCCCCAGCTAGCCACAACTGCTGGTAGATGATGGGAAGTGGCTTGGTGAGCTCTTCTGCCAGCTCCCTCAGGACCCTTGGGTGGATCCCATCCGGTCCCAGAGACTTGGGTGTGTCTAAGTGGTGTAGCAGGACGCTAACCATTTCCCCTTGGATTGTGGGGGCTTCATTCTGCTCCCCGCCCCTATCTTCCAGCTCAGGGGGCTGGGGACCCGGAGGACAGCTCGTCTTACTATTAAAGACTGAGGCAAAGAAGGCATTAAGTACCTCAGCCTTTTCCTCATCCTTTGTCTCTATGTTTCCTGACACGTCCAGGAGAGGACGAAGATTCTCCTTAGCCCTCCTTCTGTTGCTAATGTATTTACAGCAACATTTTTTGTTGCCTTTTACGGCGGGCGCCAGGTTAAGTTCTAGCTGGGCTTTGGCCCTTGTAATTTTCTCCCCGCAAAACCTCGCAGCATCCGTGAAGTCCTCCTGAGTTGCCTGCCCCTTCTTCCAAAGGTCATAAACTCTCTTTTTTTCCGGAGTTCCGTCCAAAGCTCTCTGCTCAGCCAGGCCGGTCGTCTTCCCCGCCGGCTCATCTTCGGGCACATGGGGACGGCCTGATATGTCTTTAATTCCTGCATCAGAGTTCCGGCTGCCTCTTCATGTTCTGAGTTCCATTTCTAGGGTTTTCCTTTTCGTAAAAGCGAGGACAGCAGGCGAGCAATGATCGCAAATCAAACAGGTACGTGTTTCCTCCAGCACCCAAAAGTATCCATAAGCTGTTGTAATTCCTTCCTAGATTGGGGCATCTGCAATTGTTCTCTTTTACTTAGGGTGTCCGGTGGAATCGCTGCACTACCTGCAATCCACCAAGCACCTAAGAATTTTACTTCTCTGCTTGGTTCCTGACATTTCTCGGGTGGGATCTCAACTTCTGCTTCGTGTAATGCTTGCCATACTGCTCCTGCTGCTCCCCCCGCTTTTTCAGGGGAGGTCCCTCCAATCAGAATATCATCGATGTACGAGTACAGTTTCACATCTGGAGGGAGCGAGACTGTTGGAAGAGTTCGGCAAGCGCAGCATGGTTGGAAGAAAGGCTGTGCTCGATGGCAGCAGCATGGTGTCACCTTTCCCAGGTTGCTTTCCGGCCGGGCAGCCCGCCCCATGTGCTGGTGTGTGCTCGTGCCTGGGGTTGTCCCTCCCCACGTGCAGGACTTTGCGCTTCCCCTTGTTGAAGTTCTTGGAGCTCCTGCCTTGGCAGGGTACGACGCTAGGTTGATGCAGAGTGCAGCACCGAGTTGTGAGTCGGTGCAGGAGGAGGGATTTGGGTGCCGCCATAGCAAGGCTGCAGCCAGCAGTGCAGGCTGGTAGGAGAGCAGAGCCCCAGGACATGATGAGCGATGGGGCACGGGCTGGCCCTGGAGACCCCCCCGGCTGGAAACATCTGCCCCGGGAGCAGGTGCAGAGATGCAGGCCTGGAGCTGGGCAGCACTTGCCTTCGTGGGGAACAAGGGAACAGTACCTGGCATGCGTAGAAGGAGCCCTCGGTGTCAACATGCCACCCCTCCCCGCAACAAGGCCAAAAAGGGCGAGGATAGCAACACCACCTCTCCTGTTAGTAACGGTGCGACTTCTTCTGTGGTTTTCATGCATTTACTTGATTTGGATAATTGGATTTGGGGGGCTGGGAGCCCTTGAGGGCTGGCGCATGCCCCAGCTGATGGCCCAATGCTGGTTTGGCTGTCCCCCGAGGCACTCTGCAGGGTCACCGACGCGGTGCTGGCCTCTTGTTGGCTGGAGAGGCCTCGGTGCTGCTGGCCCTCCTCTTTGGGGGTCGCTGTGGCCGCCTAAGGGAGCGTTCAGTGCCCTGGCTGGAAGTGGAGGGCCCGGGCACAGCCTCCCCTGCCTCCTCTGGGGGCTCTTCTTGCTCTGCAGGGGTGGCAATGGGAGCAGAGAAGTGGCTGCCGGGACCCCCACCAATGGCAGCAGATGAGGTGCCGGGGAGCTCGTCCGTGCTGGATCTTGCCGGGCTGGTGGAGGGGGCTGGGCTGGGGGCAAGAGACCCTCCTGGGGAGGCAGCGGGGCCTGAGGCACGCGTGGGGCTGCCCTCCTGCCCCACGGCAGCACGGGCGTCCTGCCCGCCCCGCAGATGACGGGCCTCCCTGCTGCGCCGTCGCAGCTCTCTCCCGACGTTGCTCTGGATGCCCGTGGCAGTGCCCTCCAGCACGGCTGCCTCCAACACCCCGTTGCCAAAGATCTCCTCCGTCTCCTGACGGACCCAGGACTGCAGGGTCTGGAGGAGCGTTGGGTTGCTCTGGAAATGGTTCATCCAGTTTGGGGGCTGGAGGCCGCCCACAGCACCCCTGAGCACCCCTTCTGCAGCCCACCGTTGGGGTGCTCTGGGTTGATGGAGGTTGTGGGTGGCTGGGCGGCTGGGAGCTCCTCCCGCCTGGCGGACGATGACGGAAGATGGCACGGATGGTGTGACGACGTGCTCCAGGTAGTCATCGTCCGCCCGCACCGAGTGCAGGATGGAGAGGATCTTCCTCTTGCAGAGGGGGCACTCGGGCTTGCTCTCAGCCCACCGCAGGATGCACGGGTAGCAGAAGCGGTGGAGGCATGGCATCACAAAGCTGGCCTCCTCCCAGCTGTCCAGGCAGATGGGACAGCGGTCGTCCAGCTCCGTGGCCATGCTCTCCACTCGCTGCGGTGGGCTGGGGGGAGCCGACGATGACGAGTCGCTCCCTCTCACGAGGGCTGCAGCAGCGGGTATCATGCAAGAAAAGGAAGAGAGGCCACGGTCACTGGCCGGCTTGGGGAGGGGTGGAAGAAATGCCCAGGTCCCTCCTGAAGGAAACCCTCCCAGCTCCCCAGGGTGAAGTTTCCCCACCCAGCTCACCGCTGCTGCTGCGAGCGCGCCTCCTGGGTGCCCCGGCTGCCTCCACCTGGCAGGGCCGGGGAAAATCCTTTGAAGGCTCTGGGGTCGGGTACTGAGAGCTGCAAGGAGCAACTCCCCGAGCACGACACCAGCACCAAGGCCTTGCTCAACACCCCACACCTCGCCGACTGCTCAGCTGGAGTGCTGGCACCAGGGTGAGCAGGGTGAGCCTTGGATTCCTGGTCACATTCCGTGGCTTGGGGACGTCACAGTCCAGCGCCAGGTGACATTAGAGCCTCTTGCTCAGAGAAGTCTCCGTCCATCCCTTGGTGACAACAGAACCCGTCGCTCAGGGACTCCCTGACATCAGAAGCCATCGCGCAGGGGCATCACAACTGGCCGTCCTCGCCCACGGCGCTCGCCCCGGCAGCGCTGCAGCCCCAGCACACGCGTCTGGGGTTACCGCAGAGCCAGTGCCCACTCCATCCCCCCATCTCTTGGCTTGTGTTCGGCATCGCTGTTTCATGCCAGTCACTGAGGCCTCGTCCGTGTCTTCCCAGGGCTCCGTCAGGTCGCTCTCGCCATGGCAGACATCTCCAGGCACATATGGCAAGAGGCTTCACTCGGTAGCACCTCGTGCCTCCCTGGGAGGCTGCAGGACAAAGTCCCACAGCCTCTCCCCACTCTCCAGCATTGCTGGCCAGCCCTCGGGGCTCCCCTGCTTCCTCCCACGCGGCCTCATAGGCAGCACTTGGCTCGCTCTGGCAGGACTTCTGCTGCCTCTCTCCCCTAGCAGAAGGCACAAGGATGAGCCATCCCCTCTGCTCAGCACCCATCAGGCCTCATGTAGGCACTACGTCCTCTTTGGGGTCCCGGAGACAGGTTGATAGAGCAGAGGGGCTCAGGGGAGGCAAGGAGGGTCTGTGGGTCTGGGGCTGGTTCAGCATGGAGCAGAGAAGGCACCGGGGCACCTCACAGCACACCCCAGTGCCTATGGGGAAGGGGATGGGGACAGGTTCTTCCCAGCACTGCCTGATGGGAGGGGCGGAGACGGTGGCACCTCCTGAAACTAGAGAGGTTCAGGCTGCAGAGAAGGAAGAAAAACCAAAATCCCTGTGAGGATCGTGGAGCACTGGAGTGGGTTGTCCAGAGAGGTTGGGGGATCCCTGAGCCTGCAGCTCTTCAAGACCTGAGTGGCCACAACCCAGAGCACAACTGTCACACGCCCGTGAAGGGATGCTCGCTGGCGTCCTGCAAGAGCAAGCGTTGCACGTGGGCAATACAGCACAGTTTTCCAAAGGTGTAACAGCTTCCAGAAGGTTTTGACTTTCTGGTTTCATTTGGTTCAGCAGCTTCCACATTTATTTAGCACAGCTTAGCATAGCATAACATAGCACAGCATAGCATAGGATAGCATGGGACAGGAAAGGATAGCATAGGATAGGGTAGCATAGGGTAGGATAGCATAGGATAGGATAGCATAGGATACAGATAGGATAGGATAGTTTATTTCTAGTTGGGAGGGACCTACAACAATCGCGCAGTCCAACTGCCTGATCTCTCCAGGGCTGACCAGCAGTTGAAGCCCATTACGAAGGGCATTGTCCAAATGTCTCTTTTTAAGGCACTGAGAGGCATGGGGCATCGACATGAAAAAGAGGCGTGGGAATGGTTCATACAGGTCTTCCGCGTACTCTACTGCATTGTATTGTATGGTACGGTTTTTTATGGTATTTATTCTATTGTATTGGATGCATTTCATGGAATGGTATGCTAATTCTTGTATTTATGGCATTTTATCTATTTTACGTGTTGGATTAATTATATGTATTGTATGCGTTTTATACATTGTATTAATTCTATGTCTTGTACTATATCTATTTTATCGTATGGTATGGTATGGACTGTCCTATATGCATTGTGTCTTTTATTGTAGAGCATATATTGAATTTTTATGGTATTTTGTATTGCATTGTATTTTGTATCTGTTGTGTTCTATGGTATTTACGGTTTTGTATATATTGCATTGCATTCCAATGTATATACTGTAGGTGTTGCACTGCATTTTATTTCTTGTAGCGTGTTTTGGATTACATTGTAATCTATGTACTGTATGTGTTGTGTTTTATTGTACCGTATGGTATTTATGCTATTGTATGTGTTGCACTGTATCTTAAGATGTTCTTGGGTTTTTTGCATTGTATGACATCGTATGGTATTTTGTTATTTTAGGATTTCTAAATATTATTGTATTGTATTGTATTATGGTGTGTATTGTATTTTGTACTGTGTATTCTATTGCATATTGCAGTGTATTGTGCATTCTGTGTATTGTACGGTATGGTATGGATTGTATGGTATTGTATATATTGTATGGTATTGTCTTTATTGCATGGTATGTATCGTACGTATGGCGTGTTGTATCAAATGCATGTATCGTATTGCAATGTATGGTCCGGTCCGGTTTGTATTGTATGTATCGTGTTGTATGTATTGTATTGTAAGAATTGTTTTGTGCTCCAGTTTGATTTGTATTGTGTGTTGGATTTTGTATTGTACTGTCGATTGTCCGTATGGTATGATATGGTATGTATTGTAATTTATGTACCTGTATTGTGTGTATTGTATTGTCTGCATTGTATGGAATGTGTTTTGTGTTGTATCTCGTATTGTATTGTATTTTCTAGAGTAATGGTTTTTGTACCGTCTTTGTATTGTATTGTATTTCGTACGGTAGTTTGTATTGCATTGTCTTGTGTGCATTGTATGCGATAGGTTGTATTTTGTACTGTATTTTGTATGGCGTTGTAGTGTATGGATTGTATGCGTTGTGTTGTAGGGTATGGTATGTACTGTTTGTATTGTCTTTGTGTTTATTGCCTTTTTGGGCATTGCTTGTATTTTATGGTATGGTGTGTATCGTATAGTGTTTATTATACAGCTCGGTATGTATTCCATGGTATGGTATGGTCCTTATTGCATGTATTTTGTACATTGTATTAGTACTATATATTGTATTTACATAAATTGTATGTAGTGTGTAGTATGGTATAGTATTTATAGGATGGTATGGCATGTATTGTACGACATGTATGTCTTGTATCCTACTGTATTGTCTTGTATTGCTGTTTTCGGTATTGCTTGTTTTGTATGGGAGGTATTGTGTTGTATTGTGTGTATTTTATTGTGCTTGTGCATTGTATTTTCAGTGGTATGGTGCTGTACGATAGGCTAAGCTTTTCTATGCATTGTATGGCATCATACGTGCTGCACATATTGTATGGTATGGTATGTATTGCATGCTCTTTATTGGATCGTTTGTAGGGTATTGCATAGATTGTACTACACGTGTTGTGTTTTCTGCATTGTGTGCATTGTACGTATTGTACATTTGGTATGTATCTTATATATTTTATGCATTGTATGCATTGTGTTGTACTGTATCTATTCTATTTATTGTAGTGTCTGTATTGTCTTCCCTTTATTGTATATATTCTTTCGTGGTTTGTATTTTATATAGTGTACGGGATGGTATTTATTGACTTGTACGCATTTATTGCATCGTACGTATTGTACTGTATGTGTTGTAATGTTGTAATGCATGTGTTGTAATTTTTGCATTGTATTTTTTGTATTTATTGTATTGTATTTTGTATTGAATGATATGGCATGGTATGGTATGGATTGTATGACAGGATCTGGTAGGTTTTATATTGTACTGCATGAATTGTTCTGTATTCTCCTGTGTGTATTGTATTCTCCTTTGTATTTTGTATTCGATTGCATTTTGTAGTGTACTCTATTGTATTTTGTACATGGCATTCTACAGTATTGTATGTCTTTTAGAGTATGTATGTATCCTACGGTATGTGTTGTACGTGTTGCATTGTATTATAAGGCACCTGCGTATCGTACTGTAAACGTTCTTTTGTACTTTATATTCCATTGCATTTTCTTGTCTATTGCATTTTCTATTGCATTGCGTCTTGCCTGTTTGGTATGGTATGGTATTTAATGTACAGGATGGGATGGGATGGGATGGTACGGTGTGGCACAGTATGTTTTGTATCATATGGTGTCTCCTGTATGATATGGGGTTTTTGCATTGTATGTATTGTATGGCATGGTAGTTATTCTATGGTATGGTAGTTATTCTACGGTATTTGTTGTATTGCATGTATTGCATGGTATGTTAAAGTATTAAATCTATTTTTTGTAATGCATGTGAAATAGATATAGATAGAGTATAAATTCTATGTGTATGTAGTGTATGGTATTTTATGTCTTGAATTGGATGGTATGCATTCTATGGTATGGTATGGTACGGTACGGTACGGTACGGTATGGTATGGTATGGTATGGTATGAATTCTATGTTATTGCCTGTACTGCGTTCTGTATGGTATGGTACTGTATGGTATACACTGTATGGTATATACGTCTCCGGCTCAGCAGGGCCCTTCTTCGCCTTACGGGGCCCGGCAGCGGCGGAGGGCGGCGGCGGGGCCCGGCAGCGGCGGCGGAGGGCGGCGGCGGAACCCGGCAGCGGCGGAGGGCGGCGGCGGGGCCCGGCAGCGGCGGCGGGCGGCGGCGGGGCCCGGCAGCGGCGGCGGAGGGCGGCGGCGGGGCCCGGCAGCGGCGGCGGGGCCCGGCAGCGGCGGCGGAGGGCGGCGGCGGGGCCCGGCAGCGGCGGAGGGCGGCGGCGGGGCCCGGCAGCGGCGGCGGAGGGCGGCGGCGGAACCCGGCAGCGGCGGGGGAGGGCGGCGGCGGGGCCCGGCAGCGGCGGCGGAGGGCGGCAGCGGCGGAGGGCGGCGGCGGGGCCCGGCAGCGGCGGCGCGGGCCGCGCGAGGCCTCCCCCAGGCCGAAGAGCCGAGGCCGCAGCAGGGGGCGGGCCCCGAGCCGCGGGGCCCGGCCCGCTGATTGGACGCGCCAGCAACGGACGGCGCCTGCGCCCGGCCGCGCGGGAGATTGAAGCGGGCCGAAACAACCGAGGCGGTTGATGCCACCGGGCGCGGCGGCGCGCGGCAGCGGGCAGAAAGCCGCTTCCCCGGCGCTGCCGGCGCCCGGCAGAGCCCCTGCAGCCACACTGCCAGAGCGCCTGTCCCAGCAGGCGACCGCCCGCCCAGGTGTCAGGCTGTGGGGTGCGCGCGGGGCTGCTGCTGGGGGTGGAGGGCGACAGCAAGCGAGCCTGTGGGGGGTGCGCCCAGGTGGCGGCAGGGCTCTGCCCGGTGGCCGAGCTGCAGGAGGAGGCGGGCGGGCTGAGGAGCGTCCGAGGGGGAGATGGAGCAAGGGAGCTGTGCTCTGCCGCCTCTGGTCCGCAGCAGCCGGCTCAGCGTGGCCTCGAGCAGCGGGGCAGGCCCCGGATCCGTTTTTGTGCCGGGAGGAAGGCCCAAGGGAGGGGTAGGGAGGGGTGGCAGCAGGTTACTGCACGGAGCTGGAAGAGGAGGCCCTCCTCAGCCTCTGGGATCCCTTGAGGGAATCGGGAGGAGGCCCTGGGTGTGGTAGAGGAAGCGCGTCAGGAGGCAGAAGGGGAGGAAGCTGTGCCAGCACTCTGGCCCAGGTCAGAGCGACCAAGCCCGCGCCTCGAGAGCTGCATTAAGAGCAGCGCCGAGAAGAAAGAAGGGAAGGGCGAGTTATGGTCATCGGTGACTGCCGCCGGGGCGGGAGGGAGGCACCCCTGTGCAGACCGGAGCCTCTTTTCAGGGAAGCGTGCTGCCTCCCTGGGGCCCGAAGCAGGGACGTCGCCAGCCGGCTGACGAGCTTAGTGCGGCCTTCGGACCGTGGCCCGCTCCTGCTCTTTCAGGTGGGTGCTCCTGAGGTCGCAACGCTGCTGCGCGGTGGTGCGTGTGTCGTGTTGCATGGATGGGATGGTACTGTATTGCATTGCGTTCGTGGCTTCTTAACTCATGTGTTGTATGGCTGGTATTGTACTTTAGCTTGTTTTGTATTGCGCTGCAGTATCGGATGCTCTTTTGTACAAGAGTACGTACGACATGTCTTCTGTTCTCTTGTGGATTCATTGGTGTTTGCGAGCCTTGGTGGAATGAGTCCCACAAGTGGAGGTCTTGGCTGGAGGGCTATAGGCTGTACGGTACGTATTGTGCTTTGTATTGGATTGTATTTTTTGTACGGTAGTGTTTGTCATGCGTTGCACGTGTTGTATCTTGTGTAGTGTTTTGTGTTGCATGGTATAGTATTTCTTCCCTTGCCGGTCCTGTGAGGTACTGTATGTATTGTGTTGTATTGTGTTGTATTTAGTCTCCGTTTTGTGTTGTGTACTGTATTGTATTGGTATTACGTGTTTTGGTGTGATCGTATGGTATGGGTTGTATGGTATGTCCTCTGTGGATGGTATAGTTGGTATCGTATGTATTTTCTGTAAGGCGTGGTTTCTATGGCATGGTTTGTAGATACGGCAGGTACGGTAACGTATTTTGTATTGCATGTATGGTTATGGTTTTTTGTATTGTGTGTATGGGACGGCATTGGGTATGGTATGGGTTATGCTATGGTACTGTGTTGTATGCGTTGCTTTACATTTTGCGTTGTGTTGCCTTTTGCATTGCGTTTACCGTCTGTGTGGTATGGTATGAATGCTGTTTTGTTTTTTATGGTAAGGTGTATTTGGCATCATGCGGTACATACGGTACCTATTGTGTGTATAGTACGCTATTGTACAGTGTTTAGGGTATGGTGTGGTATTTAGAGTATGGTGTTTAGGGTATGGCGTTTAGGGAATGGTATGGTAGGTAGGGCATTTATGTATGGTATGTATTGTTTGGCATGTACGGTATTGTTTGGCATGTGTTCTGTGGTATGTACTGTAAGTGTGGTATGTATTGTACGGTATCTATAGTATTGTATGGTATGTATGGTGTTGTATGGAATTGTATATTGTATTGTAGCGTATTATAAGTCATATTGCATTTTATGTACTGTGTTCTACGCACCATATTTCATTTACCGTGTTCTGGTTTTTGTGTGGTATTTCATGTATGGTACGGTATTTCTTGTACAGTATGTATTGTGTTTTATTGTATTGTCTGTATTGTCATGCAGCTTGTACTGTGTTGTATTACGTTGTTTGTATTGTAGGGTTTGTATCGAGTGGTTTGTATGTTTTGTGTGGCACGTATCGGATGTGTTGTTTTGTCTGTATCGTATTTTGTCGTCTTTGTCTTCCAGGTGTTGCATGTGTTGTGGTTCCATGTATGGTATTTATTCTGTGGTATGTTTTGTATTGTACATGTTGTATTTTGTATTGTATTACATTGTATGTGTTGTATTGTCTTGCGTGTGTTGCGTTGTGCTATATGGTACGTTATTTATTGTATACATTGTCTTGTATGTATTTTATTCTGTTCTGTGTATTGCACTCTACGTATTGTATTGTACTGCAGTTTGTTTTGTACCGTACCTTAGTTTGTATTGTGTACTGTAGTTGGTGTTGTGCTGTGTATTGTATTTCTTATTGTGTTGTGTATTCTAAGTATTGCATGGTATGGTATGGTATTTATCGAATTGCATGTTTCGTATTGTATTTATCCTGTTGTATGTATGGGATTCTGTTTTGCATTTGAAGTATTGCACTGTGTTTTCTACTGCATTGTAGGTATTGCACTTTGTATGGCATTGTAGGTATTGCACTTAGTATGGCATTGTAGGTACTGCACTTTGTATGGCATTTTATGCCGTGTATTTCATTTTGTGTGGTGTATCGTGTTTAATTGATGCTATTGTATTGAATGTAATATACTGTTTTAAGGCACGTCACGTATGCTGTGCCTTGCATTGCCTGTGTTGTATTGTGTTTATTGGGTTTTCCTTTGTAGGCTATTCTCTGGTATGCATTGTGTGGTCTTTTTTAGCTTTCATGTATTGCATGTCACGTATTGTATTTTGTTCTGTAGCGCATTTTGTTTTGTGGTGTATGTAGTATATTTTCTGTAGTGCAGGCACAGAGCCTTTCTCGGGAGCCACGACCGCCGAGCTCTTCGTGGGAGCCGACACTGCAGAGTGCTGCTTGGGAGCCAGCACTTGGGTGCTTGTCTTGGGAGCCAACCCTGCCAAGTGCAGGTATTGTAACGGATGTTATTTGTTGTTCTGCATCATGAGGTAGTTTTGTTCTTTTATGTCCTGTATTCTCTTGTGTATTCTAGGTGGGTTGTATTTTGTGTTTTATAGGGTCTTGCATTTTCTATTGTATATTGTATTTCGTATTGCATTGTGTATTTTATTGCACTGTGTGTTCTGTGTGTTATGTTGCATGGTATGTAGGGTGCGATATGTATTGTATGGTGTGGTATGCATTTTCTGTATTGTTTTTTATCTATTGTGTTTTATGCCTTGTATTTCGAGTACGGAATTTTATGTAAGGTACTTTTTGTATGGTGCTGCTTGTCTTGTGTAGTGTTGTATGTATTGCTTTGGATTTTGCATTGTCTGTTTTGTATTGTACTGCAGTTTGTTTTGTATTGTGTACTGTATGTATAGTACGGTATGACATTTATTTCACTTAGGGTATTGTAAGTATCGTGTTGTATTGGTCGTATTTTCTTATATGTATTGTTTGTACTGTACTCTAGTTTGCGTTGTCTTTTGAATGTATTGCGTTCTATTTTGTAGTGTATTGCATGTGTTTTATTTTGTATTCTATTGGCATTGTATTTTCTCTCTTGTATTTATGTATTGTATGGCATGCTGTTTCTCGTACGGATTGTGTTGTATGGTTTGTAATGGGTTTGGTATTGTCATGTATTTTAATGTCTTTCGTCTTGTATTGTACGGATTGTGTGGGTTGTAGGGCTTGTAATGTATTTTGTATTGGGATGCTTTTTGTATTGGAATGTAGTTTGTCTTGTAATGCAGCATGTATTGTAATGTATGTTGTATGGTATTTTAGGTATGGCATGGCTTGTATTGTACGTTTTGTATGGTATGCTTCCGTATGTATTGGATTGGATAGATTGTGTTTTGTCTTGCATTTCCTTGTGGGTATTGCATGTGTTGTGTTTTCCTGTATGGTAGTTATCGTATTGTTTGTATTGTGTGTATTTAATTGTAGGCATGACGTGTAGTGTATTGTATGTATGCTATGTATGGCACGGTCAGTTTTGAAATCTGTGGTATTGTATGTATTGTATCGTGTGTATCATCTTGTATCATATGTATTGTCGTGTACCGTATGTATTGTATCATATGTTCCGTGTCGTATTTTATCGTATGTATTGTACGTATAGTATTGGTTTAGTACATGTGGTGTATGGTAATGTATTTCTTGTCTTGCCTTGTCTGGTGTGTGTTGTATTGTTGTAGTTGGTTTTGTACTGTACTGTGTGTAGTGTATGCAGTGTATTGCATGCTGTTTCTTGTATGGTATGTATATATTATTGTAGGGATGGTTGGAATGGTTTGGTATTCATCCTATTGTGTGTACCAGATGGGAGAGAGAATATTTTATTGCTTGAATTAGTTTGTATTTTTTACTTAGTATTGTATTTTGTGTTGTATGTATTGGATTTTATTTATTGTAATTTGCATTGTGTTTTGTATTGTAAGTATTGTAGTGCAGTTTCTATTGCATTGTGTACTGTGTGTCTGGTGTGGTATAACACTTACCGTACTGTATGTACCCTATTGTATTTTCTGGGTTGTTATTTATCATACTGGATCATTTGTATTGCATTGTTTGTATCATGTTGTATTTTGTACTGCAGTTTGTATTTAGTATTCGATGTTGTATTCTGTGTTTGTAGGCTTTGTGTTGCACTTTGTATCGCATTGTACGGATTGCATTTTGTATCATGTTTTTGGTATTGCATTTCACGTATTGGATTTCATGTCCTGTATGATATTTATTGTACAACACGTATTGCGTTGTATGTACTGTAATGTATTTTGTATTGTAATGTATGCTATGGTTTGTATTGTAGGGTTTCGTATGGATTGTATCGTGCATATTGTGTTTTGCATTGTCCTAGATTGTATGTGTTGTATCTGTTGTATTCTGTTGCGTGCGTGCGTTGCATGGGTTGCGTTGTCCTGTATGGGATGTTACGGTATATATTGTATCGTAGTCATTGTCTTGCGTGTACTTTATTCTATGTATTGCATTCTCTGTATTGTCTTGCACTGTAGCTTGTTTTGTACCGTACCTTAGTTTGTATTGTGTACTGTAGTTGGTGTTGTGCTGTGTATTGTATTTCTTATTGTGTTGTGTATTCTAAGTATTGCATGGTATGGTATGGTATTTATCGAATTGCATGTATCCTATTGTATTTATCCTGTTGTATGTATGGGATTCTGTTTTGCATTTCAAGTATTGCACTGTGTTTTCTATTGCATTGTAGGTATTGCACTTCGTATGGCATTGTAGGTATTGCACTTTGTATGGCATTTTATGCCGTGTATTTCATTCTGCGTGGTGTATCGTGTTGTATTAGATGCTGTTGTATTGAATGTAATATATGGTTTTAAGGCGTGTCACGTATGGTGTGCCTTGCATTGCCTGTGTTTTATTGTATTTATTGGGTCTTCCTTTGTAGTCTATTCTCAGGTATGCATTGTGTGGTCTTTTTTACCTTTCATGTATTGCATGTCACGTATTGTATTTTGTTCTGTAGCGCATTTTGTTTTGTGGTGTATGTAGTATATTTTCTGTAGTGCAGGCACAGAGCCTTTCTCGGGAGCCACGACCGCCGAGCTCTTCGTGGGAGCCGACACTGCAGAGTGCTGCTTGGGAGCCAGCACTTGGGTGCTTGTCTTGGGAGCCAACCCTGCCAAGTGCAGGTATTGTAACGGATGTTATTTGTTGTTCTGCATCATGAGGTAGTTTTGTTCTTTTATGTCCTGTATTCTCTTGTGTATTCTAGTGGGTTGTATTTTGTATTTTATAGGGTCTTGCTTTTTCTATTGTATATTGCATTTCGTATTGTATTGTGTATTTTATTGCACTGTGTGTTCTGTGTGTTATGTTGCATGGTATGTAGGGTGCGATATGTATTGTATGGTGTGGTATGCATTTTCTGTATTGTTTTTTATCTATTGTGTTTTATGCCTTGAATTTCGAGCACGGAATTTTATGTAAGGTACTTTTTGTATGGTGCTGCTTGTCTTGTGTAGTGTTGTATGTATTGTATGTATTGCTTTGGATTTTGCAGTGTCTGTTTTGTATTGTACCGCAGTTTGTTTTGTATTGTGTACTGTATGTATAGTACGGCATGACATTTATTTCACTTAGGGTATTGTAAGTATCGTGTTGTATTGGTCGTATTTTATTATATGTATTGTATTGTTTGTACTGTACTCTAGTTTCAATTGTCTTTTGAATGTATTGCGTTCTATTTTGTAGTGTATTGCATGTGTTTTATTTTGTATTCTATTGGCATTGTATTTTCTCTCTTGTATTTATGTATTGTATGGCATGCTGTTTCTCGTACGGATTGTGTTGTATGGTTTGTAATGGGTTTGGTATTGTCATGTATTTTAATGTCTTTCGTCTTGTATTGTACGGAATGTGTGGGTTGTAGGGCTTGTAATGTATTTTGTATTGGGATGCTTTTTGTATTGGAATGTAGCTTCTCTTGTATGGTGTGTATTATTGTTGTAGTTGTTTTTGTACTGTACTGTGTGTAGTGTATGCAGTGTATTGTATGCTGTTTCTTGTATGGTATGTATATATTATTGTCGGGTGGCTGGAATGGTTTGGTATTCATCCTATTGTGTGTACCAGATGGGCGATAGAATATTTTATTGCTTGAATTAGTTTGTATTTTTTACTTAGTATTGTATTTTGTGTTGTATGTATTGGATTTTATTTATTGTAATTTGCATTGTGTTTTGTATTGTAAGTATTGTAGTGCAGTTTCTATTGCATTGTGTACTGTGTGTCTGGTGTGGTATAACACTTACCGTACTGTATGTACCCTATTGTATTTTCTGGGTTGTTATTTATCATACTGGATCATTTGTATTGCATTGTTTGTATCATGTTGTATTTTGTATTGCATTTTGTATTTAGTATTCGATGTTGTATTCTGTGTTTGTAGGCTTTGTGTTGCACTTTGTATCGCATTGTACGGATTGCATTTTGTATCATGTTTTTGGTATTGCATTTCACGTATTGGATTTCGTGTCCTGTATGACATTTATTGTCCAATACGTATTGCATTGTATATATTGAATGTATGCTATGGTTTGTATTGTAGGGTTTCGTATGGATTGTATCGTGCATATTGTGTTTTGCATTGTCCTAGATTGTATGTGTTGTATCTGTTGTATTCTGTTGCGTGCGTGCGTTGCATGGGTTGCGTTGTCCTGTATGGGATGTTACGGTATATATTGTATCGTAGTCATTGTCTTGCGTGTACTTTATTCTATGTATTGCATTCTCTGTATTGTCTTGCACTGTAGCTTGTTTTGGTCTGTAGCTTATTTTGTATTGTGTACTGTAGTTGGTGTTGTGCTGTGTATTGTATTTCTTATTGTGTTGTGTATTCTAAGTATTGCATGGTATGGTATGGTATTTATCGAATTGCATGTATCGTATTGTATTTATCCTGTTGTATGTATGGGATTCTGTTTTGCATTTCAAGTATTGCACTGTGTTTTCTACTGCATTGTAGGTATTGCACTTTGTATGGCATTGTAGGTATTGCACTTTCTATTGCATTTTATGCCGTGTATTTCATTCTGCGTGGTGTATCGTGTTGTATTAGATGCTGTTGTATTGAATGTAATATATTGTTTTAAGGCATGTCACGTATGCTGTGCCTTGCATTGCCTGTGTTGTATTGTGTTTATTGGATTTTCCTTTGTAGGCTATTCTCTGGTATGCATTGTGTGGTCTTTTTTACCTTTCATGTATTGCATGTCACGTATTGTATTTTGTTCTGTAGCGCATTTTGTTTTGTGGTGTATGTAGTATATTTTCTGTAGTGCAGGCACAGAGCCTTTCTCGGGAGCCGCGACCGCCGAGCGCATCTCGGGAGCCGCGACCGCCGAGCGCATCTCATGAGGCAACCCTGCCAAATGCAGATATTGTAACATATGTTATTTATTGTGTTGTATCGTGTGGTGTTTTTGTTACTTTATGTCTTGTGTTCTATTGTTTATTCAATGGTACTGTATTTTGTGTTTTCTTCTGTATTGCATTTTGTATTGTGTATTGCATTTTATATCATATTGTTTATTTTAGTGTGTATTCTGTAGTATTAGGTTGCGTGGTATGTATGGTGTGGTATGTATTGTATGGTATGTATTGTACTGTATGTACTGTAGTTTTGTATTGTGTATTGTATTGTGTATGTATTTTATGTATTGCATAGTCGTGTTGTATTTGTGTATTGTTGTATTGTGTTGTATTTTGCATTCCATTGCATGTATCGTATGGTATTTGTCATACTTTCTGGCATGGGAGTTTGTATTGGATTGTATTTTCTGTTGTCTGTGTTGTATGTGTTGTCTTGTATGGTTTGGTATTTATTGTGTTGCATTTCTCGTGTTGTCTCCTGTATTTTGTGTTGCATTTTGTCTTGTATGTTAGGCATTTGTGTATTGTGCTTATTGTGTGTATGGTACGTGGAGTATTAGAGTTTGTATTGTGTCGTATGTCTTGTCTTTTCTGTTGCAATGTTTGTAATGCATTGTATGTATTGTCTTTTATCTGTTGTGGTTTATCGATTGTATTGTCTGTATTGTATTACAAGAATGGTGCTTCATGGACGGTATTACAAGAATGGTGTTTTATGGGTGGTATTACAAGTATGGTATTTTATGGGTGATATTTGTGGTGTTGTATTGTAGGTGTGGTGGTGTATTCTGTTATACCTATGCTGATGTCCTTTTGTATGAGAATGTATTTTGCCTTGTGGGGCTTTTTTTATTGTGTTGTATTTTTTATTGCATTTTAGTTTGGATTGTATCGTATGGTTTGTATGTATGGTTTGTTATATATAATGCGTGGTATGTATTGTGTTATATTTTTTATTGCTATATACTGTATGTGTTGTAGGTATTGTATTGTAAGGATTGTCCTGTGTGTATTGTGTTGTATGCATTGTATAGACCTTATTGTACTCTAGGTTGTTTTGTGTTGTGTATTGGTTTTTGTATTGCAGTGTGTATTGTATGTGTTGTATGGTGTTTATCATATTGTTTGTATTGTATAGTATTCCGTAATTTTTTTTTTGTGCTTTCTATTTTATTTATTATTATTTCTATTCTATTGTATGTATTGTATTTTGCACTGTATTTGGCATTGTATATATTGTATTGTACTGTAGTTTGTTTTGTATTGTGTGTTGTATGTATACTGGTGTGACATTTATTTTATGTAGCGTATGGTCTGTATAGTATTGTAGTGTTTTGTATTGTACTGTGCTTGGTCGGTGGTGCTTGGTAGTGTATGGCATGCTCGTTCTTGCATGTATTGTGTTGCCCTGTATTTTGTGGTTTGTAATGTATTTGGTATTGGCATGTAGTTTGTACTATATTGTTTCTATTGTGTTTTATTTTATTGGCTGGATCGTAATGTATTGGTATTGTATGCATTTTGTGTATTGTATTGTATTTTTTGTATTGTAATGGTTTTGGTATTGGAATGTATTTTCTCTTGTAATGCAGCATGTATGATATTGTATGTTTGTCGCATTAAAGGGACTGTACTTTCGAAATTTGCCTGTCAGCGTCACTCATTGGTGTATCAGAGCCCCAGCAAAAGGACTTGCGCTGAGCAGACGCACCAAATTCAAAACCAGATATTTTATGGAGAGCAACAGAACCACTCTGCTTGACCACTCTGTCAGTCAAGAAGTTTTTCCTAATCCCCAGTCTAAACCTCCCCTGGTGCAAGTGGAGGCCCTTTCCTCTCATTCTATCCTCTAGTTAGATGGGAGAAGAGACCACCCCCCACCTCCCCCCTACCCCCTTTCAGGTAACTGTCGAGGGCGATAAGGTCTCCCCTCAGCCTCCTCTTCTCCAGACTGCACAAGCCCCCTGTCCTCAGCCGCTCCTCATAAGACTTAAGGTTAATATTGCTAGCAAACTTGATAGTAATACCACAACCCCGGGATAACTTTCACCCGGAGGGTGAGAGGCGCAGCGCTTACCCAGAGAGGCGTCCCTGCCTGGGGTGGAGGAAGAGAAGGCAGCCCCTCGACTGGTCCGCCAGGTATCGAGGTTCTTCTCTCCCAATTTAACAACCCTATTCTCTGTCTTTTATCCCCAAAACTACGTGGTTCCCCCTCTATTTGTGGCGCGTAGCATGATTTGCGTGAAGAGACGAGTGCTGTACTGCTAAATGTTTAAGAACTACAGTACAATATAAACTGCATCACAATACAAAGAACACCACCATGCAAAATACATTATCATACAAAATACATACAGTAGAGTCCACTACTACTGTGCAAGGCAACCCAAAGTACAAGACAAGCCATACGATAAAGAAATTAAAAAGCTAAGAGTAATACGTACAATGCAATGCAAAATGATATGTAGTACCTACAAGACAATACATCTAATGCAATACATTGCCTACCATATAATACCTGCAATACCATACACACCAGAAGAAATTCCAGCAATGCAATCCAATCCAAGCACTACACATCATACTACACAATACATACCACGCATACAATACAATAAATACCGTACACTGCCTAAACGACATGCAATACTTTGAATTAATACAACAAGTAAAATACAGTAACTACACTACCAGGTCATGGAATACATACAATAAATACCATACGATACTATAAATACCATACCATACCCTACAGCACATACCGTGCTGTACGTACCATACTCCGCAACACATACCACGCAACCCAGTCCAATGCGTAACGTACAATAGATACAACACATACAATACAATACGTGCCATACCATACACACACGCACAACACAAACCAAAGCACTCTACAGAACTCTCCGATCCATACAACACGACCCATACAACACCATGCAGCAGCGTTGCGTCCTCGTTAGCACCCACGTGAAGGAGCAGGAGCGGGCCATAGTCCAGTATACAAAATACAATGCGCACTACGATGCAAAATACGATACAATCAGATAAATAGCATACCGTACCATACACTACACAACGTGCCAAATACAATACAGTACAAAATTCAATAGAACGCAACACCTACAAAACTCTACACACAATGAATACAATACACTCCGTACCATACACTAGTGTGGTGGTTTAAGCCCAGCTGGCAACTAAGCACCACACAGCCGCTCACTCACTCCCCCCAGGTGGGGTGGGGGAGAGAATCAGAAGAGGAAAAGTGAGAAAACTCGTGGGCTGAGATAAAAACAGTTTAATAGGTAGAGCAAAAAACACCGCGCGGAGAAGCAAAGCAAAAGAAGGAATTCATTCACCACTTCCCGTCGGCAGGCGGGTGTTCAGCTATCTGCAGGGAAGCCGGGCTCCATCACGCGTAGCGGTTGCTCGCGAAGACAAACGCCATTACTCCGGATGTCCCCCCCTTCCTTCTTCCTCCCCCAGCTTTACATCCTGAGCATGATGTCATATGGCATGGAATATCCCTTTGGTCAGTCGGGGTCAGCTGTCCCGGCTGTGTCCCCCCCCAACTTCCCGTGCACCCCCAGCCCACTCGCTGGTGGGGTGGTGGAGGAGCAGAAGAGGCCTTGGTGCTGTGTGAGCCCTGCTCAGCAGTAACTAGAACATCCCTGCTTTATCAGCATTGTGTCCAGCCCAAATCCAAAACACAGCCCCATACAATCCAAAACACAGCCCCATGCTAGCTGCTATGAAGAAAGTGAACCCTATCCCAGCCAAAACCAGCACAACTGGGGAGAATACAATAAACACCATACTGTTGTAAATAGCAGTCCAGAGACCGAGAGAAATATTACAGGCAAAACATAAAGTGTCATTGGGGCCCAGAAGCATTAATCACCTTTTTAAAGAGATAGGTGGTGTCTATAAGAATGGTAGAAATGGCTAAAATGATTTCTGCCAAGTGTGAAATTTGTTTGCAAAACAATCCGGTGATAAAGAGAAAAGTTCCAATGGGAACCTTGAAATCGGGAGCGCAACCTGGAGACTATTGGCAAATCGATTTTTCAGAATTACCCAGACAAAAGGGGTATCGATACATTCTGGTGGGGGTTGATACTTTTACAGGATGGCCTGAAGCTTTTCCTTGTCGGCCCAATCAAGGAAAGGAAGTCCTTAAATGGTTGTTACAAGAAATAATTCCAAGATTTGGGGTACCTATTGGAATATCTTCTGCTGGAGGCCCACATTTTGTTGCCGAAGTAGTATGAAATATTAGTAAAGTTCTGGGAATTACTTGGAATTTACATACCCCCTGGAGGTCTCAATCAAGTGGAAAAATAGAAAGAATGAATCAGACATTAAAAAGGCAAATTAGCAAAATATGTCAGGAGGCAAATTGGCTACCACAGTTGGTGATTGGCTAAATTACAACGGCCGTTGCGATCTTCCCTATTGGCTTTAGAAACTAACCAGGGGCTGTTGTCAAATACATTACCAAAATGGGAAAAGGTGAATGTGGGAGACCATGAATTGATTATAGATGCACTCGGTGTGGTCCAAGATAACCTGTCTTTGGCTCTCAGTTGCATCCAGGCACAACTGTGGGCACAATCAGTGGCTGCTTCAATCCTAAGAGAAGGGGAAAAAGACACTCTTCCCACCAAGATTTGAAAAATAATTTGAGATAGTGCCATTAATGTAGAGAAAAAACTGCAGTCCTGGTGGAATTTGATAAACTTTACCTACGGTCCCGTCACAAGTACAGCCACAACTTTTGTATTAACTATACGCAATGCTTCAATATATTCGATTTACCCTGTTATTGCATTAGGATTAAATCAGAATGGAACCATACTCTATCCATTTGAGCATGGAGTGTGGGCCCAAAAGGTGGGACAGAAGTGGCAAACTGTGGATTTGGAATCTTGTGTTGTACGAGAACAACAAGGGTTCATCTGTGAAGGTAATACAATCAGAGGTCAGGATATCCGTTTAGATACTGAGCAAAATGTTTGTCATTTTGAGACTCGCCCTGACGAAAACCCCGAAACAGTGATTATATATAGTGGTAAGGGATGTGTATATTTGAGAACAGCTTGTGATTTTATAGCTGTAGATGATGTAGTTATAGATACTAGGAATCACTCAAATTTTTGTGTTTGTAATTTCACTAGAATTACAGGATGTGATTTCTCTTATTTGGCCCCAGTCACATCTCACCAGCTTTTGCAATCTAATTATACCTTAATTCAGGGACTGTTGCCTACACCCGTTGGAATGAATCTCACTTTAGTGAAACAATTGCTACAACACCAAGATTTAATCAAAATTTTGAAAAAGGTCAGGGAAAAGGGACAAAGAACTTTAATAACTGTACACCGCAATGTGAAAGAGATACATCGTGGTTTAGAGAGGGTGGAAAAGGATGCGGAACATAAATGGTGGGACACTCTTTTCGGATGGTCACCTACTGCTACAGGCATCCTAAATAAGTTATGCCACCCTATTGTTGTTCTCCTGATATTGATTCTAATCAGCATTGTTCTATCAGTCATATTATATATTATGAATTGGAGGATGATGAATCGATTAACTCATTTGACATCTGTACTTGAAGCACATAATATGCTTAACTGATTCAAAATGAAAGTATTGAAATAATTTTCAAAACTTTCAAAGGGGGGAACTGTTGCAAATATTCTGATTTTTTTTTAATCCAAATATGATTATATATAGAGAGAAAAGGTTAAATTTAATTAATAAATAAATAAGTTAGGATTGTTAAGTTAGAAACAAGAACCATAGGAACCTCACCAGGGTGTCGCCGTTCCCTACTGAGGAACTAACAGTAACGAGATGGAACGATGAAGAATTGAATAGAAAAGTCTTGTTGGAGTGCTGTGACAGTGTGACCTGATATGCACCAGTGATGCTGCTTGGAAAATTCCTTACCCTTCCCATCTTGATTCCAATATTAAGAATGCCAATCAATAGATATTAATAGAAGTAACCATTGATTATTCCTAAGTCTGGATATTGATAGAAAAGTATAATCTAGAGAGCGATTAATAAAGATTAAATTATATCTATATTCTGTATAAGGCTAACTAGGTATGATCTATCTCTGATTTAATCATAAACTAGCTATGAACAATGTAGCATTGTGAAGAGGTAGAATTTGCTTGTCAAGAGAATGATAAGTTGTAGGCCTGGTCAGTAAACCCGGGAAAACTTAAGAAGATTCCAAGAATGGGATTTTGCAACCAACCTGAGCATGCGCAAAGATTGGGTTCAACTAAAGGACACCATGAGGAAGACTATGGACGACCACCAGAGGACCTTAGACGACCACCTGTGTACCTGAAGGCGCATGCGTCACGAGCGTTTACATATATTAATGAGTTCTCGGAAATTGTATGAATATGTTAATTGTTTCTTGGAAAGATGATGACTATGTATATTTTGATTGTCTATAACTTTTGCAGCGGAGAAACTAAGCACGCACACTAGGTGGAGCGATCCCCTGTGCGTCCAGCGCTGCAATATAGAAGAGCCTGCTCACCTACGTACATTGTGTAGATGAGTTTTTATATCACAGATTTGTAACAATACCATACAATAAAAGGTCTACAATACAAAAAATACAATACATACAATACCATAGGTTCAAGAAAATAGAATAAGTGCAATATAAAAGACAGTACAACACAAAATAGAATACAACAGGAAATACAATGTAATACATAGAATACAACACACAGAATACATTACATACCATACCATACAACAGGTACAATAAAATACCATACAGTATATACCATGCAGTTCCATACCATCTGAAATGCAGTACACAGAATAAAATACAATTCGTACCATGCCGTACCGTACCGTACCATAACATACCATTCCTACACTACAGTACATAGAATGAATCCTGTATCTAAAATGCACACAATACATTTAATACATACATTTAATTAAATACATTTAATATTATAACAAAGCATGCAATGCATACAATAAATACCATACGATAACTACCATAACATACAATATATACCATGCCATACAATACGTGCAATGTTAAAAAAACACACACTACATCATGCCACACAATACAAACCATACCATACCATACCATACCATACCATACCATACCATACCATACCATACCATACCATACCACACAATACATGCAATACATACAGTGCAATAAATACCGTACCATACCAAACAGACAAGGTGCAATGCAATAGAAAATGCTATACACAAGAAAATGCAATAGAATATAAAGTACAATACAATACTTACAGTACGATACGCAGGTGCCTTAAAATACAATGCAACACGTACAACACATACAATAGGATACATACAATACCATACATACTCTAAAAGACATACCATACAATACCGTAGCATGCCATATACAAAATACAATAGAGTACAATACAAAATGCAGTGGAATACAAAATACAAAGGAGAATACAATACACCCAGGAGAATACAATACAATTCATGCCATACAATACTAAAACTACCAGACCCTGCCATACAATCCATACCATACCATGCCACATCAATCAATACAAAATACAATACAGTAAGTACAATAGAATAAATACAAAAAATACAACATTACAACACATGCAATACAACATTACAATACAACACATACAGTACAATACATACAATGCAATAAACATGTACAAGACAATAAATACCCTCCTGTACACTATATATATACTACACGCAATACAATACATACCATACGATGCAAAATACAATATAAATTATATAGATGATACATTAACTGTGATACATCCAATATGATACATCCAATGCGATACATAGCGTCTGTATCAGACCAGACAATAAAATACGTACAAGAAACACTTTACCAGAAAAGAGACACCAAACATACAATACGTATAAAACAACGCAATGCAAAATACAATTAAAAAGACAATACGTACAAGACAATGCGTACTATACCATACATCTACTACCATGGAATACAAACAACAGAATACAAACCAGAAAATACAATCTGTAAAATACATTTTAAAAACCCAATAAAAATAGAGTATACTACAAAATACAGGAAATACAATAAAATACAATAACATATCTCCTGTAATGTACAATGCCGTACACACTACACAAGACATACTAGACCATACAAACAGCGCAATACATACAATATAAAATACAGTCCAAAGCACAGTACAAAATACAGTCTATATAAAAAATGCAATACCTACAAAAGACAATACGTACCTTACATACAGTACGATACATAGAAGACAATATGATACACACAAGGCAATCAATACCAAACCGTACTGACTACAATACAAAACACAACAGAAAACAAGCCACAGTACAATGCAAGACACAGAATACAATGCATACCTTACCGTACAATACACACCATACCATAGAATACAGACCATACCATACAGTGCAATGCACGTTACGATACAACACATACAACACACGTACAAACCATGCAACACATACGACGCATGCCATACAGCACACGGCATACAATACACACAATACACACAGTATACAAGAAAATACAATACAAAGTACAATACAACATACGTTGGAATGCACAGTACAACACAAAACACAATACACTCTAGAGGACATGCAGTAACTACCATAACATACAATACACTACAAAGAATACAATAAATACCAAACCATGCAAACCAACGCAACACATACAACACATACAATATAGACACAATGCGACCCAGACAATACCGTAGGTACCCTGCCCTACAATACAAACCACAAAACAATATCTACAATACAATAAGGGGAATAAGACAATACAATAAATAGAATAGGTACACTCCAACACAATGCATACAACACGTACAATGCATAAAACACATGCTACATGTGCAATACGGCCAATGCGTACAATACAGAAAACACAACGCGTGTAGTTCAATCTATGCCATACCCTACAAACGATCCAATAAAGAGCGTGCAATACATACCATACTATACAATATGTGCAGCACGTATGATGCCATACAATGCATAGAAAAGCTTAGCCTATCGTACAGCACCATACCACTGAAAATACAACGCACAAGCGCAATAAAATACACACAATACAACACAATACCTCCCATACAAAACAAGCAATACCGAAAACAGCAATACAAGACAATACAGTAGGATACAAGACATACATGTCGTACAATACATGCCACACCATCCTATAAATACTACACCATACTACACACTACATACAATTTATGTAAATACAATATATAGTACTAATACAATGTACAAAATACATGCAATAAGGACCATACCATACCATGGAATACATACCGAGCTGTATAATAAACACTATACGATACACACCATACCATAAAATACAAGCAATGCCCAAAAAGGCAATAAACACATATACAGTACAAACAGTACATACCATACCCTACAACACAACGCATACAATCCATACACTACAACGCCATACAAAATACAGTACAAAATACAACCTATCGCATACAATGCACACAAGACAATGCAATACAAACTACCGTACGAAATACAATACAATACAAAGACAGTACAAAAAGCATTACTCTAGAAAATACAATATAATACATACAATACGAGATACAACACAAAACACATTCCATACAATGCAGACAATACAATACACACAATACAGGTACATAAATTACAATACATACCATATACCATACGGACAATCGACAGTACAATACAAAATCCAACACACAATACAAATCAAACTGGAGCACAAAACAATTCTTACAATACAATACATACAACACGACACATACAATACAAACCGTACCGGACCATACCACACATTGCAATACGATACATGCATTTGATACAACACGCCATACGTACGATACATACCATGCAATAAAGACAATACCATACAATATAGACAATACCATACAATCCATACCATACCGTACAATACACAGAATGCACAATACACTGCAATATGCAATAGAATACACAGTACAAAATACAATACACACCATAATACAATACAATACAATAATATTTAGAAATCCTAAAATAACAAAATACCATACGATGTCATACAATGCAAAAAACCCAAGAACATCTTAAGATACAGTGCAACACATACAATAGCATAAATACCATACGGTACAATAAAACACAACACATACAGTACATAGATTACAATGTAATCCAAAACACGCTACAAGAAATAAAATGCAATGCAACACCTACAATATATACATTGGAATGCAATGCAATATATACAAAACCGTAAATACCATAGAACACAACAGATACAAAATACAATGCAATACAAAATACCATAAAAATTCAATATATGCTCTACAATAAAAGACACAATGCATATAGGACAGTCCATACCATACCATACGATAAAATAGATATAGTACAAGACATAGAATTAATACAATGTATAAAACGCATACAATACATATAATTAATCCAACACGTAAAATAGATAAAATACCATAAATACAAGAATTAGCATGCCATTCCATGAAATGCATACAATACAATAGAATAAATACCATACGATACCGTACCATACAATACAATGCAGTAGAGTACGTGGAAGGCCTGAACCATTCCCACGCCTCTTTTTCATGTTGATGCCCCATGCCTCTCAGTGCCTTAAAAAGAGACATTTGGACAATGCCCTTCGTAATGGGCTTCAACTGCTGGTCAGCCCTGGAGAGATCAGGCAGTTGGACTGCGCGATTGTTGTAGGTCCCTCCCAACTAGAAATAAACTATCCTATCCTATCTGTATCCTATGCTATCCTATCCTATGCTATCCTACCCTATGCTACCCTATCCTATGCTATCCTTTCCTGTCCCATGCTATCCTATGCTATGCTGTGCTATGTTATGCTATGCTAAGCTGTGCTAAATAAATGTGGAAGCTGCTGAACCAAATGAAACCAGAAAGTCAAAACCTTCTGGAAGCTGTTACACCTTTGGAAAACTGTGCTGTATTGCCCACGTGCAACGCTTGCTCTTGCAGGACGCCAGCGAGCATCCCTTCACGGGCGTGTGACAGTTGTGCTCTGGGTTGTGGCCACTCAGGTCTTGAAGACCTGCAGGCTCAGGGATCCCCCAACCTCTCTGGACAACCCACTCCAGTGCTCCACGATCCTCACAGGGATTTTGGTTTTTCTTCCTTCTCTGCAGCCTGAACCTCTCTAGTTTCAGGAGGTGCCACCGTCTCCGCCCCTCCCATCAGGCAGTGCTGGGAAGAACCTGTCCCCATCCCCTTCCCCATAGGCACTGGGGTGTGCTGTGAGGTGCCCCGGTGCCTTCTCTGCTCCATGCTGAACCAGCCCCAGACCCACAGACCCTCCTTGCCTCCCCTGAGCCCCTCTGCTCTATCAACCTGTCTCCGGGACCCCAAAGAGGACGTAGTGCCTACATGAGGCCTGATGGGTGCTGAGCAGAGGGGATGGCTCATCCTTGTGCCTTCTGCTAGGGGAGAGAGGCAGCAGAAGTCCTGCCAGAGCGAGCCAAGTGCTGCCTATGAGGCCGCGTGGGAGGAAGCAGGGGAGCCCCGAGGGCTGGCCAGCAATGCTGGAGAGTGGGGAGAGGCTGTGGGACTTTGTCCTGCAGCCTCCCAGGGAGGCACGAGGTGCTACCGAGTGAAGCCTCTTGCCATATGTGCCTGGAGATGTCTGCCATGGCGAGAGCGACCTGACGGAGCCCTGGGAAGACACGGACGAGGCCTCAGTGACTGGCATGAAACAGCGATGCCGAACACAAGCCAAGAGATGGGGGGATGGAGTGGGCACTGGCTCTGCGGTAACCCCAGACGCGTGTGCTGGGGCTGCAGCGCTGCCGGGGCGAGCGCCGTGGGCGAGGACGGCCAGTTGTGATGCCCCTGCGCGATGGCTTCTGATGTCAGGGAGTCCCTGAGCGACGGGTTCTGTTGTCACCAAGGGATGGACGGAGACTTCTCTGAGCAAGAGGCTCTAATGTCACCTGGCGCTGGACTGTGACGTCCCCAAGCCACGGAATGTGACCAGGAATCCAAGGCTCACCCTGCTCACCCTGGTGCCAGCACTCCAGCTGAGCAGTCGGCGAGGTGTGGGGTGTTGAGCAAGGCCTTGGTGCTGGTGTCGTGCTCGGGGAGTTGCTCCTTGCAGCTCTCAGTACCCGACCCCAGAGCCTTCAAAGGATTTTCCCCGGCCCTGCCAGGTGGAGGCAGCCGGGGCACCCAGGAGGCGCGCTCGCAGCAGCAGCGGTGAGCTGGGTGGGGAAACTTCACCCTGGGGAGCTGGGAGGGTTTCCTTCAGGAGGGACCTGGGCATTTCTTCCACCCCTCCCCAAGCCGGCCAGTGACCGTGGCCTCTCTTCCTTTTCTTGCATGATACCCGCTGCTGCAGCCCTCGTGAGAGGGAGCGACTCGTCATCGTCGGCTCCCCCCAGCCCACCGCAGCGAGTGGAGAGCATGGCCACGGAGCTGGACGACCGCTGTCCCATCTGCCTGGACAGCTGGGAGGAGGCCAGCTTTGTGATGCCATGCCTCCACCGCTTCTGCTACCCGTGCATCCTGCGGTGGGCTGAGAGCAAGCCCGAGTGCCCCCTCTGCAAGAGGAAGATCCTCTCCATCCTGCACTCGGTGCGGGCGGACGATGACTACCTGGAGCACGTCGTCACACCATCCGTGCCATCTTCCGTCATCGTCCGCCAGGCGGGAGGAGCTCCCAGCCGCCCAGCCACCCACAACCTCCATCAACCCAGAGCACCCCAACGGTGGGCTGCAGAAGGGGTGCTCAGGGGTGCTGTGGGCGGCCTCCAGCCCCCAAACTGGATGAACCATTTCCAGAGCAACCCAACGCTCCTCCAGACCCTGCAGTCCTGGGTCCGTCAGGAGACGGAGGAGATCTTTGGCAACGGGGTGTTGGAGGCAGCCGTGCTGGAGGGCACTGCCACGGGCATCCAGAGCAACGTCGGGAGAGAGCTGCGACGGCGCAGCAGGGAGGCCCGTCATCTGCGGGGCGGGCAGGACGCCCGTGCTGCCGTGGGGCAGGAGGGCAGCCCCACGCGTGCCTCAGGCCCCGCTGCCTCCCCAGGAGGGTCTCTTGCCCCCAGCCCAGCCCCCTCCACCAGCCCGGCAAGATCCAGCACGGACGAGCTCCCCGGCACCTCATCTGCTGCCATTGGTGGGGGTCCCGGCAGCCACTTCTCTGCTCCCATTGCCACCCCTGCAGAGCAAGAAGAGCCCCCAGAGGAGGCAGGGGAGGCTGTGCCCGGGCCCTCCACTTCCAGCCAGGGCACTGAACGCTCCCTTGGGGGGCCACAGCGACCCCCAAAGAGGAGGGCCAGCAGCACCGAGGCCTCTCCAGCCAACAAGAGGCCAGCACCGCGTCGGTGACCCTGCAGAGTGCCTCGGGGGACGGCCAAACCAGCATTGGGCCATCAGCTGGGGCATGCGCCAGTCATCAAGGGCTCCCAGCCCCCCAAATCCAATTATCCAAATCAAGTAAATGCATGGAAACCACAGAAGAAGTCGCACCGTTACTAACAGGAGAGGTGGTGTTGCTATCCTCGCCCTTTTTGGCCTTGTTGCGGGGAGGGGTGGCATGTTGACACCGAGGGCTCCTTCTACGCATGCCAGGTACTGTTCCGTTGTTCCCCACGAAGGCAAGTGCTGCCCAGCTCCAGGCCTGCATCTCTGCACCTGCTCCCGGGGCAGATGTTTCCAGCCGGGGGGGTCTCCAGGGCCAGCCCGTGCCCCATCGCTCATCATGTCCTGGGGCTCTGCTCTCCTACCAGCCTGCACTGCTGGCTGCAGCCTTGCTATGGCGGCACCCAAATCCCTCCTCCTGCACCGACTCACAACTCGGTGCTGCACTCTGCACCAACCTAGCGTCGTACCCTGCCAAGGCAGGAGCTCCAAGAACTTCAACAAGGGGAAGCGCAAAGTCCTGCACGTCGGGAGGGACAACCCCAGGCACGAGCACACACCAGCACATGGGGCGGGCTGCCCGGCCGGAAAGCAACCTGGGAAAGGTGACACCATGCTGCTGCCATCGAGCACAGCCTTTCTTCCAACCATGCTGCACTTGCCGAACTCTTCCAACAGTCTCGTTCCCTCCAGATGTGAAACTGTACTCGTACATCGATGATATTCTGATTGGAGGGACCTCCCCTGAAAAAGCGGGGGGAGCAGCAGGAGCAGTATGGCAAGCATTACACGAAGCAGAAGTTGAGATCCCACCCGAGAAATGTCAGGAACCAAGCAGAGAAGTAAAATTCTTAGGTGCTTGGTGGATTGCAGGTAGTGCAGCGATTCCACCGGACACCCTAAGTAAAAGAGAACAATTGCAGATGCCCCAATCTAGGAAGGAATTACAACAGCTTATGGATACTTTTGGGTGCTGGAGGAAACACGTACCTGTTTGATTTGCGATCATTGCTCGCCTGCTGTCCTCGCTTTTACGAAAAGGAAAACCCTAGAAATGGAACTCAGAACATGAAGAGGCAGCCGGAACTCTGATGCGGGAATTAAAGACATATCAGGCCGTCCCCATGTGCCCAAAGGTGAGCCGGCGGGGAAGACGACCGGCCTGGCTGAGCAGAGAGCTTTGGACGGAACTCCGGAAAAAAAGAGAGTTTATGACCTTTGGAAGAAGGGGCAGGCAACTCAGGAGGACTTCACGGATGCTGCGAGGTTTTGCGGGGAGAAAATTACAAGGGCCAAAGCCCAGCTAGAACTTAACCTGGCGCCCGCCGTAAAAGGCAACAAAAAATGTTGCTGTAAATACATTAGCAACAAAAGGAGGGCTAAGGAGAATCTTCATCCTCTCCTGGACGCGTCAGGAAAGAGTGACAAAGGATGAGGAAAAGGCTGAGGTACTTAATGCCTTCTTTGCCTCAGTCTTTAAGAGTAAGACGAGCTGTCCTCCGGGTCCCCAGCCCCCTGAGCTGGAAGATAGGGGCGGGGAGCAGAATGAAGCCCCCACAATCCAAGGGGAAATGGTTAGCGTCCTGCTACACCACTTAGACACACCCAAGTCTCTGGGACCGGATGGGATCCACCCAAGGGTCCTGAGGGAGCTGGCAGAAGAGCTCACCAAGCCACTTCCCATCATCTACCAGCAGTTGTGGCTAGCTGGGGAGGTCCCAGTTGACTGGAGGTTAGCAAATGTGAGGCCCCGGAGGAGGCCTGGGAGGCTGTGCCCGGGCCCTCCACTTCCAGCTGGGGCAGTGACCGCTCCCCTGGGGGGTGTGCTGGTTTTGGCTGGGGTAGAGTTAATTTTCTTCATAGCAGCTAGTATGGGGCCATGTTTCGCATTTGTGCTGGAAACAGTGCTGATAAAGCAGGGATGGTTTTGTTCCTGCTGAGCAGTGCTTACCCCGAGTCAAGGCCCCTTCTGCTCCTCCACCACCCCACCAGCCAGTGGGCTGGGGGTGCACAAAAAGTTGGGAGGGGACACAGCCGGGACAGCTGACCCCGACTGACCAAAGGGATATTCCAGACCGTATGGTGTCATGCTCAGGATATAAAGCTGGGGGAAGAAGAAGGAAGGTGGGGACACTCAGAGTAATGGCGTTTGTCTTCCCAAGCAACCGTTACGCGTGATGGAGCCCGGCTTTCCTGGAGATGGCTCAACACCCGCCTGCCGATGGGAAGTGGTGAATGACGTCCTTGTTTTGCTTTGCTTGCCTGCGCAGCTTTTGCTTTCCCTATCAAACGGTCTTTACCTGAACCCACCAGTCTTCTCACTTTCACTCTGCTGATTCTCTCCCCCATCGCACCTGGGGGGAGTGAGCGAGCGGCTGTGTGGTGCCTAGTTGCCAGCTGGGCTTAAACCACAACAGTGCCTTGGGGGGCCACAGCGACCCTCGAAGAGGAGGGCCAGCAGCACCGAGGCCTCTCCAGCCAACAAGAGGCCAGCACCACGTCAGTGATCCTGGAGGGTGCCTCGGGGGATGGCCAAACCAGGACTGGGCCATCAGCTGGGGCATGCGCCAGCCCTCAAGGGCTCCCAGCCCCCCAAATCCAATTATCCAAATCAAATAAATGCAGGAAAAAGTTGCAGTGTTACTAACAGGACAGGTGGCGTTGCTATCCTCACCCTTTTACCATCAAAGTTCTTGAACCTGCATTATCAATACCAGCTACAGAATCGGCTGGGACCTGCCCACGGGTACTCTCTGTATTGCATGTGTTGTCTTCTAGGGTATGGTACGTATTCTACATCTTGTATGAATAGTAGGTATTATATTGTACATTGGTTTGTATTGTATGTTGTATTGTACGTACCATATTGTAGGTATTGGACTGCAGTTTATGTAATGCATTGTATTGTAAGTATTGTATTTTAGACCTTCTATTGCATTCTATTGTTTATTGTAGTTTCTGTATTTTATTGTATGCATTGCTGTATGTCTACATTGCTCCATGTACTGTATGAAGCGTATTGAATGCAATACGCTTTTACTCATGCCGTTCAGAATTCTTGAGGGGGTCCTCAGGGGTCTCGGGGGGGCGTTTGCTTGTGTCCGCTACTTAAACTTGCTTCTTGCGCCTGCGCAGTTCTTTCTCATCTCATTATGCTCAGTCCTGGCCTTGAGAACCAGCTCTTCACCAGTTTTTGTCTTTAAGCTCCTCTTTCCCTGCACCCAGTACCTACAGTCCTGGGCTACTTCGGCAATTGCCCACATTGCATCTGTCAAGAGCGTCAGCTAACTACCAAATTATTTCAAAACATGGTCCCTCTGTTATCAGTATGCAATCTCTCGTGCGTATTGTATTCCGCACTGTACGCATTGCATTGTGTGTATCGTATTGCACGTAATGGATGTGGTGTCCAGTGTGGTATTTGCTGTACTGTATTGTAACGTCTTCTCTTGTAACGTAACGCATGGGGCATCGACATGAAAAAGAGGCGTGGGAATGGTTCATACAGGTCTTCCGCGTACTCTACTGCATTGTATTGTATGGTACGGTTTTGTATGGTATTTATTCTATTGTATTGTATGCATTTCATGGAATGGTATGCTAATTCTTGTATTTATGGTATTTTATCTATTTTACGTGTTGGATTAATTATATGTATTGTATGCATTTTATACATTGTATTATTTCTATGTCTTGTACTATATCTATTTTATCGTATGGTATGGTATGGACTGTCCTATATGCATTGTGTCTTTTATTGTAGAGCATATATTGAATTTTTACGGTATTTTGTATTGCATTGTATTTTGTATCTGTTGTGTTCTATGGTATTTACGGTTTTGTATATATTGCATTGCATTCCAGTGTATATACTGTAGGTGTTGCAATGCATTTTATTTCTTGTAGCGTGTTTTGGATTACATTGTAATCTATGTACTGTATGTGTTGTGTTTTACTGTACCGTATGGTATTTATGCTATTGTATGTGTTGCACTGTATCTTAAGATGTTCTTGGGTTTTTTGCATTGTATGACATCGTATGGTATTTTGTTATTTTAGGATTTCTAAATATTATTGTATTGTATTGTATTATGGTGTGTATTGTATTTTGTACTGTGTATTCTATTGCATATTGTAGTGTATTGTGCATTCTGTGTATTGTACGGTATGGTATGGATTGTATGGTATTGTCTATATTGTATGGTATTGTCTTTATTGCATGGTATGTATCGTACGTATGGCGTGTTGTATCAAATGCATGTATCGTATTGCAATGTGTGGTATGGTCCGGTACGGTTTGTATTGTATGTATCGTGTTGTATGTATTGTATTTTAAGAATTGTTTTGTGCTCCACTTTGATTTGTATTGTGTGTTGGATTTTGTATTGTACTGTCAATTGTCCGTATGGTATATGGTATGTATTGTAATTTATGTACCTGTATTGTGTGTATTGTATTGTCTGCATTGTATGGAATGTGTTTTGTGTTGTATCTCGTATTGTATGTATTATATTGTATTTTCTAGAGTAATGCTTTTTGTACTGTCTTTGTATTGTATTGTATTTCGTACGGTAGTTTGTATTGCATTGTCTTGTGTGCATTGTATGTGATAGGTTGTATTTTGTACTGTATTTTGTATGGTGTTGTAGTGTATGGATTGTATGCGTTGTGTTGTAGGGTATGGTATGTACTGTTTGTATTGTCTTTGTGTTTATTGCCTTTTTGGGCATTGCTTGTATTTTATGGTATGGTGTGTATCGTATAGTGTTTATTATACAGCTCTGTATGTATTCCATGGTATGGTATGGTCCTTATTGCATGTATTTTGTACATTGTATTAGTACTATATATTGTATTTACATAAATTGTATGTAGTGTGTAGTATGGTATAGTATTTATAGGATGGTGTGGCATGTATTGTACGACATGTATGTCTTGTATCCTACTGTATTGTCTTGTATTGCTGTTTTCGGTATTGCTTGTTTTGTATGGGAGGTATTGTGTTGTATTGTGTGTATTTTATCGCGCTTGTGCGTTGTATTTTCAGTGGTATGGTGCTGTACGATAGGCTAAGCTTTTCTATGCATTGTATGGCATCATACGTGCTGCACATATTGTATGGTATGGTATGTATTGCATGCTCTTTATTGGATCGTTTGTAGGGTATTGCATAGATTGAACTATACGTGTTGTGTTTTCTGTATTGTACGCATTGGCCGTATTGCACATGTAGCATGTGTTTTATGTATTGTACGTGTTGTATGCATTGTGTTGGAGTGTACCTATTCTATTTATTGTATTGTCTTATTCCCCTTATTGTATTGTAGATATTGTTTTGTGGTTTGCATTGTAGGGCAGGGTACCTACGGTATTGTCTGGGTTGCATTGTGTCTATATTGTATGTGTTGTATGTGTTGCGTTGGTTTGCATGGTTTGGTATTTATTGTATTCTTTGTAGTGTATTGTATGTTATGGTAGTGACTGCATGTCCTCTAGAGTGTATTGTGTTTTGTGTTGTACTGTGCATTCCAACGTATGTTGTATTGTACTTTGTATTGTATTTTCTTGTATACTGTGTGTATTGTGTGTATTGTATGCCGTGTGCTGTATGGCATGCGTTGTATGTGTTGCATGGTTTGTACGTGTGTTGTATGTGTTGTATCGTAACGTGCATTGCACTGTATGGTATGGTCTGTATTCTATGGTATGGTGTGTATTGTACGGTAAGGTATGCATTGTATTCTGTGTCTTGCATTGTACTGTGGCTTGTTTTGTGTTGTGTTTTGTATTGTACTGAGTACGGTTTGGTATTGATTGCCTTGTGTGTATCGTATTGTCTTCTATGTATCGTACTGTATGTAAGGTACGTATTGTCTTTTGTAGGTATTGCATTTTTTATATAGACTGTAGTTTGTACTGTGCTTTGGACTGTATTTTATATTGTATGTATTGCGCTGTTTGTATGGTCTAGTATGTCTTGTGTAGTGTGTACGGCATTGTACATTACAGGAGATATGTTATTGTATTTTATTGCATTTCCTGTATTTTGTAGTATACTCTATTTTTATTGGGTTTTTAAAATGTATTTTACAGATTGTATTTTCTGGTTTGTATTCTGTTGTTTGTATTCCATGGTAGTAGATGTATGGTATAGTACGCATTGTCTTGTACGTATTGTCTTTTTAATTGTATTTTGCATTGCGTTGTTTTATACGTATTGTATGTTTGGTGTCTCTTTTCTGGTAAAGTGTTTCTTGTACGTATTTTATTGTCTGGTCTGATACAGACGCTATGTATCGCATTGGATGTATCATATTGGATGTATCACAGTTAATGTATCATATATATAATTTATATTGTATTTTGCATCGTATGGTATGTATTGTATTGCGTGTAGTATATATATAGTGTACAGGAGGGTATTTATTGTCTTGTACATGTTTATTGCATTGTATGTATTGTACTGTATGTGTTGTATTGTAATGTTGTATTGCATGTGTTGTAATGTTGTATTTTTTGTATTTATTCTATTGTACTTACTGTATTGTATTTTGTATTGATTGATGTGGCATGGTATGGTATGGATTGTATGGCAGGGTCTGGTAGTTTTAGTATTGTATGGCATGAATTGTATTGTATTCTCCTGGGTGTATTGTATTCTCCTTTGTATTTTGTATTCCACTGCATTTTGTATTGTACTCTATTGTATTGTGTGTATGGCATGCTACGGTATTGTATGGTATGTCTTTTAGAGTATGTATGGTATTGTATGTATCCTATTGTATGTGTTGTACGTGTTGCATTGTATTTTAAGGCACCTGCGTATCGTACTGTAAATATTGTATTGTACTTTATATTCTATTGCATTTTCTTGTGTATAGCATTTTCTATTGCATTGCACCTTGTCTGTTTGGTATGGTACGGTATTTATTGCACTGTATGTATTGCATGTATTGTGTGGTATGGTATGGTATGGTATGGTATGGTATGGTATGGTATGGTATGGTATGGTATGGTATGGTTTGGTTTGTATTGTGTGGCATGATGTAGTGTGTGTTTTTTTAACATTGCACGTATTGTATGGCATCGTATATATTGTATGTTATGGTAGTTATCGTATGGTATTTATTGTATGTATTGCATGCTTTGTTATAATATTAAATGTATTTATTGTATTGTGTGCATTTTAGATACAGGATTCATTCTAGGTACTGTAGTGTAGGAATGGTATGTTATGGTACGGTACGGTACGGCATGGTACGAATTGTATTTTATTCTGTGTACTGCATTTCGTATGGTATGGAACTGCATGGTATATACTGTATGGTATTTTATTGTTCCTGTTGTATGGTATGGTATGTAATGTATTCTGTGTGTTGTATTCTATGTATTACGTTGTATTTCCTGTTGTAGTCTATTTTGTGTTGTACTGTCTTTTATATTGCACTTATTCTATTTTCTTGAACCTATGGTATTGTATGTATTGTATTTTTTGTATTGTAGACCTTTTATTGTATGGTATTGTTACAAATCTGTAATATAAAAACTCATCTACACAATGTACGTAGGTGAGCAGGCTCTTCTTTATTGCAGCGCTGGACGCACAGGGGATCGCTCCACCTAGTGTGCGTGCTTAGTTTCTCCGCTGCAAAAGTTATAGACAATCAAAATATACATAGTCATCATCTTTCCAAGAAACAATTAACATATTCATACAATTTCCGAGAACTCATTAATATATGTAAACGCTCGTGACGCATGCGCCTTCAGGTACACAGGTGGTCGTCTAAGGTCCTCTGGTGGTCGTCCACAGTCTTCCTCATGGTGTCCTTTAGTTGAACCCAATCTTTGCGCATGCTCAGGTTGGTTGCAAAATCCCATTCTTGGAATCTTCTTAAGTTTTCCCGGGTTTACTGACCAGGCCTACAACTTATCATTCTCTTGACAAGCAAATTCTACCTCTTCACAATGCTACATTGTTCATAGCTAGTTTATGATTAAATCAGAGACAGATCATACCTAGTTAGCCTTATACAGAATATAGATATAATTTAATCTTTATTAATCGCTCTCTAGATTATACTTTTCTATCAATATCCAGACTTAGGAATAATCAATGGTTACTTCTATTAATATCTATTGATTGGCATTCTTAATATTGGAATCAAGATGGGAAGGGTAAGGAATTTTCCAAGCAGCATCACTGGTGCATATCAGGTCACACTGTCACAGCACTCCAACAAGACTTTTCTATTCAATTCTTCATCGTTCCATCTCGTTACTGTTAGTTCCTCAGTAGGGAACGGCGACACCCTGGTGAGGTTCCTATGGTTCTTGTTTCTAACTTAACAATCCTAACTTATTTATTTATTAATTAAATTTAACCTTTTCTCTATATATATAAACATATTTGGATTAAAAAAAAATCAGAATATTTGCAACAGTTCCCCCCTTTGAAAGTTTTGAAAATTATTTCAATACTTTCATTTTGAATCAGTTAAGCATATTATGTGCTTCAAGTACAGATGTCAAATGAGTTAATCGATTCATCATCCTCCAATTTATAATATATAATATGACTGATAGAACAATGCTGATTAGAATCAATATCAGGAGAACAACAATAGGGTGGCATAACTTATTTAGGATGCCTGTAGCAGTAGGTGACCATCCGAAAAGAGTGTCCCACCATTTATGTTCCGCATCCTTTTCCACCCTCTCTAAACCACGATGTATCTCTTTCACATTGCGGTGTACAGTTATTAAAGTTCTTTGTCCCTTTTCCCTGACCTTTTTCAAAATTTTGATTAAATCTTGGTGTTGTAGCAATTGTTTCACTAAAGTGAGATTCATTCCAACGGGTGTAGGCAACAGTCCCTGAATTAAGGTATAATTAGATTGCAAAAGCTGGTGAGATGTGACTGGGGCCAAATAAGAGAAATCACATCCTGTAATTCTAGTGAAATTACAAACACAAAAATTTGAGTGATTCCTAGTATCTATAACTACATCATCTACAGCTATAAAATCACAAGCTGTTCTCAAATATACACATCCCTTACCACTATATATAATCACTGTTTCGGGGTTTTCGTCAGGGCGAGTCTCAAAATGACAAACATTTTGCTCAGTATCTAAACGGATATCCTGACCTCTGATTGTATTACCTTCACAGATGAACCCTTGTTGTTCTCGTACAACACAAGATTCCAAATCCACAGTTTGCCACTTCTGTCCCACCTTTTGGGCCCACACTCCATGCTCAAATGGATAGAGTATGGTTCCATTGTGATTTAATCCTAATGCAATAACAGGGTAAATCGAATATATTGAAGCATTGCGTATAGTTAATACAAAAGTTGTGGCTGTACTTGTGACGGGATCGTAGGTAAAGTTTATCAAATTCCACCAGGACTGCAGTTTTTTCTCTACATTAATGGCACTATCTCAAATTATTTTTCGAATCTTGGTGGGAAGAGTGTCTTTTTCCCCTTCTCTTAGGATTGAAGCAGCCACTGATTGTGCCCACAGTTGTGCCTGGATGCAACTGAGAGCCAAAGACAGGTTATCTTGGACCACACCGAGTGCATCTATAATCAATTCATGGTCTCCCACATTCACCTTTTCCCATTTTGGTAATGTATTTGACAACAGCCCCTGGTTAGTTTCTAAAGCCAATAGGGAAGATCGCAACGGCCGTTGTAATTTAGCCAATCACCAACTGTGGTAGCCAATTTGTCTCCTGACATATTTTGCTAATTTGCCTTTTTAATGTCTGATTCATTCTTTCTATTTTTCCACTTGATTGAGGCCTCCAGGGGGTATGTAAATTCCAAGTAATTCCCAGAACTTTACTAATATTTCATACTACTTCGGCAACAAAATGTGGGCCTCCAGCAGAAGATGTTCCAATAGGTACCCCAAATCTTGGAATTATTTCTTGTAACAACCATTTAAGGACTTCCTTTCCTTGATTGGTCCGACAAGGAAAAGCTTCAGGCCATCCTGTAAAAGTATCAACCCCCACCAGAATGTATCGATACCCCTTTTGTCTGGGTAATTCTGAAAAATCGATTTGCCAATAGTCTCCAGGTTGCGCTCCCGATTTCAAGGTTCCCATTGGAACTTTTCTCTTTATCACCGGATTGTTTTGCAAACAAATTTCACACTTGGCAGAAATCATTTTAGCCATTTCTACCATTCTTATAGACACCACCTATCTCTTTAAAAAGGTGATTAATGCTTCTGGGCCCCAATGACACTTTATGTTTTGCCTGTAATATTTCTCTCGGTCTCTGGACTGCTATTTACAACAGTATGGTGTTTATTGTATTCTCCCTAGTTGTGCTGGTTTTGGCTGGGATAGGGTTCACTTTCTTCATAGCAGCTAGTATGGGGCTGTGTTTTGGATTGTATGGGGCTGTGTTTTGGATTTGGGCTGGACACAATGCTGATAAAGCAGGGATGTTCTAGTTACTGCTGAGCAGGGCTCACACAGCACCAAGGCCTCTTCTGCTCCTCCACCACCCCACCAGCGAGTGGGCTGGGGGTGCACGGGAAGTTGGGGGGGGACACAGCCGGGACAGCTGACCCCGACTGACCAAAGGGATATTCCATGCCATATGACATCATGCTCAGGATATAAAGCTGGGGGAGGAAGAAGGAAGGGGGGGACATCCGGAGTAATGGCGTTTGTCTTCGCGAGCAACCGCTACGCGTGATGGAGCCCGGCTTCCCTGCAGATAGCTGAACACCCGCCTGCCGACGGGAAGTGGTGAATGAATTCCTTCTTTTGCTTTGCTTCTCCGCGCGGTGTTTTTTGCTCTACCTATTAAACTGTTTTTATCTCAGCCCACGAGTTTTCTCACTTTTCCTCTTCTGATTCTCTCCCCCACCCCACCTGGGGGGAGTGAGTGAGCGGCTGTGTGGTGCTTAGTTGCCAGCTGGGCTTAAACCACCACACTAGTGTATGGTACGGAGTGTATTGTATTCATTGTGTGTAGAGTTTTGTAGGTGTTGCGTTCTACTGAATTTTGTACTGTATTGTATTTGGCACATTGTGTAGTGTATGGTACGGTATGCTATTTATCTGATTGTATCGTATTTTGCATGGTAGTGAGCGTTGTATTTTGTATACTGGACTATGGCCCGCTCCTGCTCCTTCACGTGGGTGCTAACGAGGACGCAACGCTGCTGCATGGTGTTGTATGGGTCGTGTTGTATGGATCGGATAGTTCTGTAGAGAGCTTTGGTTTGTGTTGTGCGTGTATGTATGGTATGGCACATATTGTATGTGTTGTATCTATTGTACGTTATGCATTGGACTGGGTTGCGTGGTATGTGTTGCGGAGTATGGTACGTACAGCACGGTATGTGCTGTAGGGTATGGTATGGTATTTATAGTATCGTACGGTATTTATTGTATGTATTCCATGACCTGGTAGTGTAGTTACTGTATTTTACTTGTTGTATTAATTCAAAGTATTGCATGTCGTTTAGGCAGTGTACGGTATTTATTGTATTGTATGCGTGGTATGTATTGTGTAGTATGATGTGTAGTGCTTGGATTGGATTGCATTGCTGGAATTTTTTCTGGTGTGTATGGTATTGCAGGTATTATATGGTAGGCAATGTATTGCATTAGATGTATTGTATTGTAGGTACTACATATCATTTTGCATTGCATTGTACGTATTACTCTTAGCTTTTTAATTTCTTTATCGTATGGCTTGTCTTGTACTTTGGGTTGCCTTGCACAGTAGTAGTGGACTCTACTGTATGTATGTTGTATGATAATGTATTTTGCAGGGTGGTGTTCTTTGTATTGTGATGCAGTTTATATTGTACTGTAGTTCTTAAACATTTAGCAGTACAGCACTCGTCTCTTCACGCAAATCATGCTACGCGCCACAAATAGAGGGGGGAACCACGTAGTTTTGGTGATAAAAGACAGAGAATAGGGTTGTTAAATTGGGAGAGAAGAACCTGGATACCTGGCGGACCAGTCGAGGGGCTGCCTTCTCTTCCTCCACCCCAGGCAGGGACGCCTCTCTGGGTAAGCGCTGCGCCTCTCGCCCTCCGGGTGAAAGTTATCCCGGGGTTGTGGTATTACTATCAAGTTTGCTAGCAATATTAACCTTAAGTCTTATGAGGAGCGGCTGAGGACAGGGGGCTTGTGCAGTCTGGAGAAGAGGAGGCTGAGGGGAGACCTTATCGCCCTCGACAGTTACCTGAAAGGGGGTGGGGGGGAGGTGGGGGGTGGTCTCTTCTCCCATCTAACTAGAGGATAGAATGAGAGGAAAGGGCCTCCACTTGCACCAGGGGAGGTTTAGACTGGGGATTAGGAAAAACTTCTTGACTGACAGAGTGGTCAAGCAGAGTGGTTCTGTCGCTCTCCATAAAATATCTGGTTTTGAATTTGGTGCGTCTGCTCAGCGCAAGTCCTTTTGCTGGGGCTCTGATACACCAATGAGTGACGCTGACAGGCAAATTTCGAAACTACAGTCCCTTTAATGCGACAAACATACAATATCATACATGCTGCATTACAAGAGAAAATACATTCCAATACCAAAACCATTACAATACAAAAAATACAATACAATACACAAAATGTATCAATACCAATACATTACGATCCAGCCAATAAAATAAAACACAATAGAAACAATATAGTACAAACTACATGCCAATACCAAATACATTACAAACCACAAAATACAGGGCAACACAATACATGCAAGAACGAGCATGCCATATACTACCAAGCACCACCGACCAAGCACAGTACAATACAAAACACTACAATACTATACAGACCATACGCTACATAAAATAAATGTCACACCAGTATACATACAACACACAATACAAAACAAACTACAGTACAATACAATATATACAATGCCAAATACAGTGCAAAATACAATACATACAAGACAAAATAGAAAGCACAAAAAAAAAATTACGGAATACTATACAATACAAACAATATGATAAACACCATACAACACATACAATACACACTGCAATACAAAAACCAATACACAACACAAAACAACCTAGAGTACAATAAGGTCTATACAATGCATACAACACAATACACACAGGACAATCCTTACAATACAATACCTACAACACATACAGTATATAGCAATAAAAAATATAACACAATACATACCACACATTATATATAACAAACCATACATACAAACCATACGATACAATCCAAACTAAAATGCAATAAAAAATACAACACAATAAAAAAAGCCCCACAAGGCAAAATACATTCTCATACAAAAGGACATCAGCATAGGTATAACAGAATACACCACCACACCTACAATACAACACCACAAATATCACCCATAAAATACCATGCTTGTAATACCACCCATAAAACACCATTCTTGTAATACCACCCATGAAGCACCATTCTTGTAATACAATACAGACAATACAATCGATAAACCACAACAGATAAAAGACAATACATACAATGCAATAGAAAAGACAAGACATACGACACAATACAAACTCTAATACTCCACGTACCATACACACAATAAGCACAATACACAAATGCCTAACAGACAAGACAAAATGCAACACAAAATACAGGAGACAACACGAGAAATGCAACACAATAAATACCAAACCATACAAGACAACACATACAACACAGACAACAGAAAATACAATCCAATACAAACTCCCATGCCAGAAAGTATGACAAATACCATACAATAAATTCAGTGGAATGCAAAATACAACACAATACAACAATACACAAATACAACACTACTATACAATACATAAAATACATACACAATACAATACAAAATACAAAACTACAGTACATACAGTACAATACATACCATACAATACATACCACACCATACATACCACGCAACCTAATACTACAGAATACACACTAAAATAAACAATATGATATAAAATGCAATACACAATACAAAATGCAATACAGAAGAAAACACAAAATACAGTACCATTGAATAAACAATAGAATACAAGACATAAAGTAACAAAAACACCACACGATACAACACAATAAATAACATATGTTACAATATCTGCATTTGGCAGGGTTGCCTCATGAGATGCGCTCGGCGGTCGCGGCTCCCGAGATGCGCTCGGCGGTCGCGGCTCCCGAGAAAGGCTCTGTGCCTGCACTACAGAAAATATACTACATACACCACAAAACAAAATGCGCTACAGAACAAAATACAATACGTGACATGCAATACATGAAAGGTAAAAAAGACCACACAATGCATACCAGAGAATAGCCTACAAAGGAAAATCCAATAAACACAATACAACACAGGCAATGCAAGGCACAGCATACGTGACACGCCTTAAAACCATATATTACATTCAATACAACAGCATCTAATACAACACGATACACCACGCAGAATGAAATACACGGCATAAAATGCCATACAAAGTGCAATACCTACAATGCCATACAAAGTGCAATACCTACAATGCAATAGAAAACACAGTGCAATACTTGAAATGCAAAACAGAATCCCATACATACAACAGGATAAATACAATACGATACATGCAATTCGATAAATACCATACCATACCATGCAATACTTAGAATACACAACACAATAAGAAATACAATACACAGCACAACACCAACTACAGTACACAATACAAAATAAGCTACAGACCAAAACAAGCTACAGTGCAAGACAATATAGAGAACGCAATACATAGAATAAAGTACACGCAAGACAATGACTACGATACAATATATACCGTAACATCCCATACAGGACAACGCAACCCATGCAACGCACGCACGCAACAGAATACAACAGATACAACACATACAATCTAGGAGAATGCAAAACACAATATGCACGATACAATCCATACGAAACCCTACAATACAAACCATATCATACATTACAATACATACAATGCAATACGTATTGGACAATAAATATCATACAGGACATGAAATCCAATACGTGAAATGCAATACCAAAAACATGATACAAAAAGCAATCCGTACAATGCGATACAAAGTGCAACACAAAGCCTACAAACACAGAATACAACATCGAATACTAAATACAAACTGCAATACAAAATACAACATGATACAAACAATGCAATACAAATGATCCAGTATGATAAATAACAACCCAGAAAATACAATACGGTACATACAGTACGGTAAGTGTTATACCACACCAGACACACAGTACACAATGCAATAGAAACTGCACTACAATACTTACAATACAAAACACAATGCAAATTACAATAAATAAAATCCAATACATACAACACAAAATACAATACTAAGTAAAAAATACAAACTAATTCAAGCAATAAAATATTCTATCTCCCGTCTGTCACACACAATAGGATGAATACCAATCCATTCCAACCATCCCTACAATAATATATACATACCATACAAGAAACAGCATGCAATACACTGCATACACTACATACAGTACAGTACAAAACCAACTACAACAGTAATACACACCATACAAGAGAAGCTACATTCCAATACAAAAAGCATTACATTACAAAATACATTACAATCCCTACAACCCACACAATCCGTACAATACAAGACGAAAGACATTAAAATACATGACAATACCAAACCCATTACAAACCATACAACACAATCCATACGAGAAACAGCATGCCATACAATACATAAATACAAGAGAGAAAATACAATGCCAATAGAATACAAAATAAAACACATGCAATACACTACAAAATAGAACGCAATACATTCAAAAGACAATTGAAACTAGAGTACAGTACAAACAATACAATACATATAATAAAATACGACCAATACAACACGATACTTACAATACCCCAAGTGAAATAAATGTCATGCCGTACTATACATACAGTACACAATACAAAACAAACTGCGGTACAATACAAAACAGACACTGCAAAATCCAAAGCAATACATACAATACATACAACACTATACAAGACAAGCAGCACCATACAAAAAGTACCTTACATAAAATTCCGTACTCGAAATACAAGGCATAAAACACAATAGATAAAAAACAATACAGAAAATGCATACCACACCATACAATACATATCGCACCCTACATACCATGCAACATAAAACACAGAACACACAGTGCAATAAAATACACAATACAATACGAAATACAATATACAACAGAAAATGCAAGACCCTATAAAATACAAAATACAACCCACTAGAATACACAAGAGAATACAGGACATAAAAGAACAAAACTACCTCATGATGCAGAACAACAAATAACATCCGTTACAATACCTGCACTTGGCAGGGTTGGCTCCCAAGACAAGCACCCAAGTGCTGGCTCCCAAGCAGCACTCTGCAGTGTCGGCTCCCACGAAGAGCTCGGCGGTCGTGGCTCCCGAGAAAGGCTCTGTGCCTGCACTACAGAAAATATACTACATACACCACAAAACAAAATGCGCTACAGAACAAAATACAATACGTGACATGCAATACATGAAAGGTAAAAAAGACCACACAATGCATACCAGAGAATAGCCTACAAAGGAAAACCCAATAAATACAATACAACACAGGCAATGCAAGGCACAGCATACGTGACACGCCTTAAAACAGTATATTACATTCAATACAACAGCATCTAATACAACACGATACACCACGCAGAATGAAATACACGGCATAAAATGCCATACAAAGTGCAATACCTACAATGCCATACAAAGTGCAATACCTACAATGCAATAGAAAACACAGTGCAATACTTGAAATGCAAAACAGAATCCCATACATACAACAGGATAAATACAATACGATACATGCAATTCGATAAATACCATACCATACCATGCAATACTTAGAATACACAACACAATAAGAAATACAATACACAGCACAACACCAACTACAGTACACAATACAAACTAAGGTACGGTACAAAACAAGCTACAGTGCAAGACAATACAGAGAATGCAATACATAGAATAAAGTACACGCAAGACAATGACTACGATACTATATATACAGTAACATCCCATACAGGACAATGCAACCCATGCAACGCACGCACGCAAGAGAATACAACAGATACAACACATACAATCTAGGACAATGCAAAACACAATATGCACGATACAATCCATACGAAACCCTACAATACAAACCATATCATACATTACAATACAAAACACATTACAATACATACAACGCAATACGTGTTGTACAATAAATATCATACAGGACATGAAATCCAATACGTGAAATGCAATACCAAAAACATGATACAAAATGCAATCCGTACAATGCGATACAAAGTGCAACACAAAGCCTACAAACACAGAATACAACATCGAATACTAAATATAAAATGCAATACAAAATACAACATTATACAAACAATGCAATACAAATGATCCAGTATGATAAATAACAACCCAGAAAATACAATAGGGTACATACAGTACGGTAAGTGTTATACCACACCAGACACACAGTACACAATGCAATAGAAACTGCACTACAATACTTACAATACAAAACACAATGCAAATTACAATAAATAAAATCCAATACATACAACACAAAATACAATACTAAGTAAAAAATACAAACTAATTCAAGCAATAAAATATTCTATCTCCCATCTGGTACACGCAATAGGATGAATACCAAACCATTCCAACCATCCCTACAATAATATATACATACCATACAAGAAACAGCATGCAATACACTGCATACACTACACACAGTACAGTACAAAACCAACTACAACAATACAACACACACCAGACAAGGCAAGACAAGAAATACATTACCATACACCACATGTACTAAACCAATACTATACGTACAATACATACGATAGAATACGACACGGTACGTATGATACAATACATACGGTACACGACAATACATATGATACAAGATGATACACACGATACAATACATACAATACCACAGATTTCAAAACTGACCGTGCCATACATAGCATACATACAATACACTACACGTCATGCCTACAATTAAATACACACAATACAAACAATACGATAACTACCATACAGGAAAACACAACACATGCAATACCCACAAGGAAATGCAAGACAAAACACAATCTATCCAATCCAATACATACGGAAGCATACCATACAAAACGTACAATACAAGCCATGCCATACCTAAAATACCATACAACATACATTACAATACATGCTGCATTACAAGACAAACTACATTCCAATACAAAAAGCATCCCAATACAAAATACATTACAAGCCCTACAACCCACACAATCCGTACAATACAAGACGAAAGACATTAAAATACATGACAATACCAAACCCATTACAAACCATACAACACAATCCGTACGAGAAACAGCATGCCATACAATACATAAATACAAGAGAGAAAATACAATGCCAATAGAATACAAAATAAAACACATGCAATACACTACAAAATAGAACGCAATACATTCAAAAGACAACGCAAACTAGAGTATTGTATTGTTTGTACTGTACATATAATAAAATACGACCAATACAACACGATACTTACAATACCCTAAGTGAAATAAATGTCATACCGTACTATACATACAGTACACAATACAAAACAAACTGCGGTACAATACAAAACAGACACTGCAAAATCCAAAGCAATACATACAATACATACAACACTACACAAGACACGCAGCACCATACAAAAAGTACCTTACATAAAATTCCGTGCTCGAAATTCAAGGCATAAAACACAATAGATAAAAAACAATACAGAAAATGCATATCACACCATACAATACATATCGCACCCTACATACCATGCAACATAACACACAGAACACACAGTGCAATAAAATACACAATACAATACGAAATACAATATACAACAGAAAATGCAAGACCCTATAAAATACAAAATACAACCCACTAGAATACACAAGAGAATACAGGACATAAAAGAACAAAACTACCTCATGATGCAGAACAACAAATAACATCCGTTACAATACCTGCACTTGGCAGGGTTGGCTCCCAAGACAAGCACCCAAGTGCTGGCTCCCAAGCAGCACTCTGCAGTGTCGGCTCCCACGAAGAGCTCGGCGGTCGTGGCTCCCGAGAAAGGCTCTGTGCCTGCACTACAGAAAATATACTACATACACCACAAAACAAAATGCGCTACAGAACAAAATACAATACGTGACATGCAATACATGAAAGGTAAAAAAGACCACACAATGCATACCAGAGAATAGCCTACAAAGGAAAACCCAATAAACAGAATACAACACAGGCAATGCAAGGCACAGCATACGTGACACGCCTTAAAACAGTATATTACATTCAATACAACAGCATCTAATACAACACGATACACCACGCAGAATGAAATACACGGCATAAAATGCCATACAAAGTGCAATACCTACAATGCCATACAAAGTGCAATACCTACAATGCAATAGAAAACACAGTGCAATAATTGAAATGCAAAACAGAATCCCATACATACAACAGGATAAATACAATACGATACATGCAATTCGATAAATACCATACCATACCATGCAATACTTAGAATACACAACACAATAAGAAATACAATACACAGCACAACACCAACTACAGTACACAATACAAACTAAGGTACGGTACAAAACAAACTGCAGTACAATACAATACGTAGAGTGCAATACACAGAACAGAATAAAATACATACAAGACAATGTATACAATAAATAACGTACCATATAGCACAACACAACACACGCAAGACAATACAACACATACAATGTAATACAATACAAAATACAACATGTGCAATACAAAACATACCACAGAATAAATACCATACATGGAACCACAACACATGCAACACCTGGAAGACAAAATCGACAAAATACGATACAGACAAAACAACACATCCGATACGTGCCACACAAAACCACTCGATACAAACCCTACAATACAAACCACGTAATACAACACAGTACAAGCTGCATGACAATACAGACAATACAATAAAACACAATACATACTGTACAAGAAATACCGTACCATACATGAAATACCATACAAAAACCAGAACACGGTAAATGAAATATGGTGCATAGAACACAGTACATAAAATGCAATATGACTTATAATACGCTACAATACAATATACAATTCCATACAACACCATACATACCATACAATGCTATAGATACCGTACAATACATACCACACTTACAGTACATACAACAGAACACATGCCAAACAATACCATACATGCCAAACAATACATACCATACATAAATGCCCTACCTACCATACCATTCCCTAAACGCCATACCCTAAACACCATACTCTAAATACCACACCATACCCTAAACACTGTACAATAGCGTACCATACACACAATAGGTACCGTATGTACTGCATGATGCCAAATACACCTTACCATAAAAAACAAAACACCATGCATACCATACCACACAGACGGTAAATGCAAAGCAAAGGGCAACACAACGCAAAATGTAAAGCAACGCATACAACACAATACCATAGACAATACCATAGCATAACCCATACCATACCCAATGCCGTCCCATACACACAATACAAAAAACCATAACCATACATGCAATACAAAATACGTTACCGTACCTGCCGTATCTACAAACCATGCCATAGAAACCACGCCTTACAGAAAATACATACGATACCAACTATACCATCCATACAGGACATACCATACAACCCATACCATACGATCACACCAAAACACATAATACAAATACAATACAGTACACAACACAAAACCGAGACTAAATACAACACAATACAACACAATACATACAGTACCTCACAGGACCGGCAAGGGAAGAAATACTATACCATGCAACACAAAACACTACACAAGATACAACACGTGCAACGCATGACAAACACTACCATACAAAAAATACAATCCAATACAAAGCACAATACGTACTGTACAGCCTATAGCCCTCCAGCCAAGACCTCCACTTGTGGGACTCATTCCACCAAGGCTCGCAAACACCAATGAATCCACAAGAGAACAGAAGACATGTCGTACGTACTCTTGTACAAAATAGCATCCAATACTGCAGCGCAATACAAAACAAGCTAAAGTACAATACCAACCATGCAACACATGAGTTAAGAAGCCACGAACGCAATGCAATTCAAAAGACAAGAAAAAAATACACTACAACAGGAAAACAGGAAAATACCACACCCTCCGTAAACTACGTACAATACTTTGAATTGATACAACGTGGCAAATACAATACCATTCCCTACCGCGACACACATACAGTACAAGAAATACCATACAATAAATGCCACACCATCCAAGACATACCATGCAATGCAACACCTCAACCAGCTACAACACGTACAATACAATGCATGCCATACCATACAGACGCTGCGCAACGCAAACCAAGCCACACTCCAGTACCATCCCATCCACGCAACACGACACACGCACCACCGCGCAGCAGCGTTGCGACCTCAGGAGCACCCACCTGAAAGAGCAGGAGCGGGCCACGGTCCGAAGGCCGCACTAAGCTCGTCAGCCGGCTGGCGACGTCCCTGCTTCGGGCCCCAGGGAGGCAGCACGCTTCCCTGAAAAGAGGCTCCGGTCTGCACAGGGGTGCCTCCCTCCCGCCCCGGCGGCAGTCACCGATGACCATAACTCGCCCTTCCCTTCTTTCTTCTCGGCGCTGCTCTTAATGCAGCTCTCGAGGCGCGGGCTTGGTCGCTCTGACCTGGGCCAGAGTGCTGGCACAGCTTCCTCCCCTTCTGCCTCCTGACGCGCTTCCTCTACCACACCCAGGGCCTCCTCCCGATTCCCTCAAGGGATCCCAGAGGCTGAGGAGGGCCTCCTCTTCCAGCTCCGTGCAGTAACCTGCTGCCACCCCTCCCTACCCCTCCCTTGGGCCTTCCTCCCGGCACAAAAACGGATCCGGGGCCTGCCCCGCTGCTCGAGGCCACGCTGAGCCGGCTGCTGCGGACCAGAGGCGGCAGAGCACAGCTCCCTTGCTCCATCTCCCCCTCGGACGCTCCTCAGCCCGCCCGCCTCCTCCTGCAGCTCGGCCACCGGGCAGAGCCCTGCCGCCACCTGGGCGCACCCCCCACAGGCTCGCTTGCTGTCGCCCTCCACCCCCAGCAGCAGCCCCGCGCGCACCCCACAGCCTGACACCTGGGCGGGCGGTCGCCTGCTGGGACAGGCGCTCTGGCAGTGTGGCTGCAGGGGCTCTGCCGGGCGCCGGCAGCGCCGGGGAAGCGGCTTTCTGCCCGCTGCCGCGCGCCGCCGCGCCCGGTGGCATCAACCGCCTCGGTTGTTTCGGCCCGCTTCAATCTCCCGCGCGGCCGGGCGCAGGCGCCGTCCGTTGCTGGCGCGTCCAATCAGCGGGCCGGGCCCCGCGGCTCGGGGCCCGCCCCCTGCTCCGGCCTCGGCTCTTCGGCCTGGGGGAGGCCTCGCGCGGCCCGCGCCGCCGCTGCCGGGCCCCGCCGCCGCCCTCCGCCGCTGCCGGGCCCCGCCGCCGCCCTCCGCCGCCGCTGCCGGGCCCCGCCGCCGCCCTCCGCCGCTGCCGGGCCCCGCCGCCGCCCGCCGCCGCTGCCGGGCCCCGCCGCCGCTGCCGGGCCCCGCCGCCGCCCTCCGCCGCCGCTGCCGGGCCCCGTAAGGCGAAGAAGGACCCTGCTGAGCCGGAGACGTATATACCATACAGTGTATACCATACAGTACCATACCATACAGAACGCAGTACAGGCAATAACATACAATTCATACCATACCACACCATACAGTACACTACATACCATACCATACCATACCATACCATACCATACCATACCATACCATACCATACCATACCATACCATAGAATGCATACCATCCAATTCAAGACATAAAATACCATACACTACATACACTAAGGCACATAGAATTTATACTCTATCTATATCTATTTCACACGCATTACAAAAAATAGATTTAATACTTTAACATACCATGCAATACATGCAATACAACAAATACCGTAGAATAACTACCATACCATAGAATAACTACCATGCCATACAATACATACAATGTAAAAACCCCATATCATACAGGAGACACCATACGATACAAAACATACTGTGCCACACCGTACCGTACCATCCCATCCCATCCCATCCTGTACATTAAATACCATACCATACCAAACAGGCAAGACGCAATGCAATAGAAAATGCAATAGACAAGAAAATGCAATGGAATATAAAGTACAAAAGAACGTTTACAGTACGATACGCAGGTGCCTTATAATACAATGCAACACGTACAACACATACCGTAGGATACATACATACTCTAAAAGACATACAATACTGTAGAATGCCATGTACAAAATACAATAGAGTACACTACAAAATGCAATCGAATACAAAATACAACGGAGAATACAATACACACAGGAGAATACAGAACAATTCATGCAATACAATAGAAAACCTACCAGATCCTGCCATACAATCCTTACCATACCATGCCATATCATTCAATACAAAATACAATACAATAAATACAAAAAATACAATGCAAATATTACAACACATGCATTACAACATTCCAATACAACACATACAGTACAATACGTACGATGCAATAAATGCGTACAAGTCAATAAATACCATCCCGTACACTATATAAAATACAAACCACAAAACAATATATGCAATAAAGGGAAGACAATACAGACAATACAATAAATAGAATAGATACAGTACAACACAATGCATACAATGCATAAAATATATAAGATACATACCAAATGTACAATACGTACAATGCACACAATACAGAAAACACAACACGTGTAGTACAGTCTATGCAATACCCTACAAACAATCCAATAAAGAGCATGCAATACATACCATACCATACAATATGTGCAGCACGTATGATGCCATACAATGCATAGAAAAGCTTAGCATATCGTACAGCACCATACCACTGAAAATACAACGCACAAGCGCAATAAAATACACACAATACAACACAATACCTCCCATACAAAACAGTAGGATACAAGACATACATGTCGTACAATACATGCCACACCATCCTATAAATAGTATACCATACTACACACTGCATACACTTTATGTAAATACAATACATAGTACTAATACAATGTACAAAATACATGCAATAAGGACCATACCATACCATGGAATACATACCGAGCTGTATAATAAACACTATACGATACACACCATACCATAAAATACAAGCAATGCCCAAAAAGGCAATAAACACAAAGACAATACAAACAGTACATACCATACCCTACAACACAACGCATACAATCCATACACTACAACACCATGCAAAATACAGTACAAAATACAACCTATTGCATACAATGCACACAAGACAATGCAATACAAACTACCGTACGAAATACAATACAATACAAAGACAGTACAAAAACCATTACTCTAGAAAATACAATACAATACGAGATACAACACAAAACACATTCCATACAATGCAGACAATACAATACACACAATACAGGTACATAAATTACAATACATACCATATACCATACGGACAATCGACAGTACAATACAAAATCCAACACACAATACAAATCAAACTGGAGCACAAAACAATTCTTACAATACAATACATACAACACGATACATACAATACAAACCGTACCGTACCGGACCATACATTGCAATACGATACATGCATTTGATACAACACGCCATACGTACGATACATACCATGCAATAAAGACAATACCATACAATATAGACAATACCATACAATCCATACCATACCGTACAATACACAGAATGCACGATACACTACAATATGCAATACAATACACGGTACAAACTACAATACAAACCATAATATATGTGTAATATGTGTATATTTGAGAACAGCTTGTGATTTTATAGCTGTAGATGATGTAGTTATAGATACTAGGAATCACTCAAATTTTTGTGTTTGTAATTTCACTAGAATTACAGGATGTGATTTCTCTTATTTGGCCCCAGTCACATCTCACCAGCTTTTGCAATCTAATTATACCTTAATTCAGGGACTGTTGCCTACACCCGTTGGAATGAATCTCACTTTAGTGAAACAATTGCTACAACACCAAGATTTAATCAAAATTTTGAAAAAGGTCAGGGAAAAGGGCCAAAGAACTTTAATAACTGTACACCGCAATGTGAAAGAGATACATCGTGGTTTAGAGAGGGTGGAAAAGGATGCGGAACATAAATGGTGGGACACTCTTTTCGGATGGTCACCTACTGCTACAGGCATCCTAAATAAGTTATGCCACCCTATTGTTGTTCTCCTGATATTGATCCTAATCAGCATTGTTCTATCAGTCATATTATATATTATAAATTGGAGGATGATGAATCGATTAACTCATTTGACATCTGTACTTGAAGCACATAATATGCTTCACTGATTCAAAATGAAAGTATTGAAATAATTTTCAAAACTTTCAAAGGGGGGAACTGTTGCAAATATTCTGATTTTTTTTTAATCCAAATATGTTTATATATATAGAGAAAAGGTTAAATTTAATTAATAAATAAATAAGTTAGGATTGTTAAGTTAGAAACAAGAACCATAGGAACCTCACCAGGGTGTCG